>NC_137189.1:4385406-4487906 GCF_960531495.2 Zeus faber
GTGGTGGAGGTGGAGGAGAGTGAGGGAGGACTGTGCACCATGTGTCCGTATGTGGATGTGTGTGGTGTATGCCAGTAACCAGAAGTAGAGAAGTAATGGCACTAAGAGAGTCCACGACTGATATATGGACAGAAAGACAGAAAGACACTGGCATCATCTGGCTTCGCAGTGGCTCTGGCAAGACACCTCATGTCGACCTCTGGCACCAGTGAGCGGGTTGGAGCCTTTCTCCTGAGTCTGACTGGAGGACTGAGTGCTATTCACCAGAAAAGCTATTGAATGGACGCCTCTTCTGTCTTATTGTTCAGAATAATGAAGAATATCATGGCCGCGCTTTAGGAGATGATACACTGCTCCTTCACTGCAGTGTCTCCAACAGAGGACGTGTTTGGTAAATCCTACACTGTACAAATATAACCAGGGATAGATTGGTCACCACAACCAAATACTAAATGTTGGTGGACATGAGTATGTCAAATTCAAGTGCCTTGCTCAAGGGGCATTATAATGGCGGGCCCAGCGTTCTCACTGATCTTTGGACAAGCCTGAAAATTTCCACATCGGTGGGAATTTCTGTTAGCAAGCATCTCCAGGCCCGGTGCTGCTGTGCTCTGTGGTCCTCGGCTGCAGAGCATCAACACGGCGACATGTTGAGCTGATTTGATGCCAAACAAATTCAAAAGATAGGGGTTTAGTTTTGGAGGTCCTGGAGGTGCATTTCTCTCCCGGTCTGTCACGCCCCATACCCAAACCCAAGATAATTTGTCTTGGTTATTGGGCTGTTCTTTTGGTGCCTGATGGGTCCAAAAATATGCTGCAGTGCTTCATCCATCTCCG
The DNA here is from genome assembly GCF_960531495.2 of Zeus faber. Lineage (NCBI taxonomy): Eukaryota > Metazoa > Chordata > Actinopteri > Zeiformes > Zeidae > Zeus > Zeus faber. The sequence goes on from NC_137189.1 coordinate 4,386,244, forward strand.
AGCTGGAAGGCGATGTTGTGACAGACTCACTCTGCTACACTTCCTGTTAGTGGAACAAATAAAGCAATCTGAAGAGTAGGGGGCAGTGTGTGTGTGTGTGTGTGTGTGTGTGTGTGTGTGTGTGTGTGTGTGTGTGTGTGTGTGTGTGTGTGTGTGTGTGTGTGTGTGTGTGTGTGTGTGTGTGTGTGTGTGTGTGTGTGTGTGCGACGATGAGATGCTTACTAGCACAACCCCACCTTACCAAAAATAGCAATCTGTAATTTCAGAATCTCTCCCAGCATTCTCCGTTGCATGCACACACACACACACACACACACACACACACACACACACACACACACACACACACACACACACACACACACACACACACACACACACACACACATCTACACACCGGACAAAAACAGATTACTGATCAAGGCAGGGACAACATATCTGTGTGTGTTCTTTTATTGTGCTTGCACTGTAATATCATCAAACATCGGCACTTCTTCTTTGATACTCCCTTTGTTTAAAAAATAGAATCAATGTCAGTTATAGGATGTTCATTTTATTATTTTATTTATTTTTTCTAAGTGGAGTCTGTTTCTGTTTCCCCTCAAATCAGTTACAGTTTGCATGCACATATGCTTCTTTTTCAGTTGTAGTAATGTGTACACTATGTGAATTTGAAAAGACTGGGACTCTTGCTGCATCATACATTAAACAACTCCAGTAGGATTTTCTGTCATTTGTTGCTCCTGTTTAACATCACCCTCTTAGCTAATTCATTCGTTGAGCATTTGCAACTACACGAGTAATGATTAAAACCACGACTAAAGACTCCTAACAATTTGAAACGTGTTCACTATTGTCTTAATAGTCAGACTAGTTAAAGACCGTATTTGACTGCTCTGACTAAAGTATGTCACCGCCTCACAACTGCTGCTGATGAATAAGACTGCTGTGATTTGATTCTGATATTGGCCATTTGCCTGCAATAGTGAAAAGGCTTCACATGTCATCTGGTGCAAGGCCGGCTCTAAGTGTGGCACAATCGAACGTCTTAAACCCGAACCCTCTGAGCTTCTTAATGGAACAAACTGCACTGTGCCCAGGAACAGGGAGGTGGATTTCTTTTCCCGTTGGATCGTGCGGTTTGTTGACGTTGTACACGTTCTTGATCTCAGCTTTTTTTTTCCTGCTCTCTCATTTTTCTCTAATCTCCCTCACCCAGTTTTATCCTCTGTTGTTCGCGTTGATGGCGTGATTCCTTTGCGTCTTGACTCCCTTTCCCTATCCCTTTGCGCTCTCAACTGGATATTTGTTATAAGTCCATCGCTTCCTTTCTCTCAGCTACGGTAACAAAGGCAGAAAAGCCCCTGTTAACTGAGCTGCCGTTCAGTGATTACCAGTTCCTATGGGAGCCTGTTCTTCCTTCGAGGGAACTCATACATTCAAGCAGGAGACAATGGCTGACAATGAAAAAATGGATGGATTCAGTTGATTATACATTCGGGAGTTCACCTTTGAGACTGAGCTGTATGTGTTTATTTTTTGACTGCATTATGAATGAGATATCAGTGAAGACTCCTCTGCTGCCTCTATCGAATCAATTAAAGGCAGTAGGCAGTAGTTTTTGTTTTATTTCCAGAATAAACTGAAAATTTCTTTCAAAGTTCAACATTTTCTTTGTAATATTAAATACTGGGATATAAAGTAGATCCTGATTCTAAAATCAGAATGACTGCAGATATTCGTGGAGAGTGAAATGACGCTGCATTACAATATCTGAACTCGTAGTTTAGTCAGTGTCGTGACAGAAGTTTTCGGGCAACTGTTTGAATTTGGATATGAAAAGTGTTCATCACTCGTTCATCGCTTTGTGGCTATTTTCAGACATTATCTTTTAATCAGTTGCAACGTTATATTGCAGGTTGGTGAAAGGCTGCCCATTTTGGGACAATTACAATTGATGAAAATCAGTCCCATTTTGGCGGCTAATCCCACCTAAATCAAAGTGAGTTATAAAAGACCCAAGACGCTGTTTCGAGGATGCGGGTCACATCAGCATTTGCCAAATGCATTATTGGATTTCACTCACCCAGCCATGAAAACTTCAGCATTAAGCCATTATTCATTTTCTGCCGTCAAAATTGATAATTCAGGCATAAAAGCATTTATATAACCATGTATCTGGAAACTGGGATTTTTACAGATAGAGAGAGAATAGAGTGACAGAGAGAGGGAGTTTGTGCCAACCAGGCCCGATGAGCCCTCAGGTAGACAATCAATCACTGCAGATATAGACGGCACAATGCCCAGCGTTTAGGCGGAGGGATGGACAGAATGATGGATAGAAAGATGACCACCTTGTTCATCCGTACTCCAGGTGTTAATTCTTTAGGTTGCGGTCGAACAGTCCACTAGCGGTGGGTAGTTCGGGGTTCAGAAACGAAAAGTCCTCCCTCTATCGTCAGTTTTAACTCTGCTTATCAGTTAATTCAGATGGCTGACTGGTACAGGTACAGAAGGTAAAAGTCAGGCCATGTTTTGAGTTGTACCGGGTACTGGTCCAGCTGATTTCGCTCATTAGTTGGACCTGTGCCATGGACTTTTTCGCAAAAACAGAAGATTGACTCAAAACACTGTTGAAGTCTGAATCTTGAATGTCCGCCTCTCTGGTCTTCTGACCAACATGATCAAAACGACTCACCCTGGTGGTTTTCACATAACAACTGATGGTTTCGGACATATCAAAGGTGCAATATCAAAGGTGCAATGTCTGGAATATACGGAATGGACATGGCAGAAATTGAATATAATATTCATAAGTATGTTTACATTTGTGTACAATCCCATGAAAATAAGAATTGTGTTTTCGTTGCTTTAGGATGAGCCGTTTTTATTTACATAGGGAACGGGTACACTTCACACAGGCCGCCATGTTGCACTGCCATGTTTCTTCTACATTAGCCCAGAACAGACAACCAAACACTGGCTCTAGAGGGGGCCTTTTGCATTTTCACAGCCACCGTCTCTTACACGGAGGCCGCCATGTTGCACCGCCATGGGGAGGGGTATTTAGTTGGTTGCGATCTGCAACCTCACTGCTAGATGCCACTATATTCTACACACTGCATCTTTAATTTAACACTGCACTTTTAACCTTTATTCCAGACAAAGCTGAGCTTCTTCAGGGTTTGTCAGACGTCCTCCTTCCAAGACGAGCACTATCCTGCCACTTGCAACACATAAGCTCATCATTCAATATCTATCCATTTATAAATCATTAACTAATATAGACAGTGCAATGTAAATGACCACACCAATGGTGACATTTGCCGTGATATTTGTGATACTGGTGATATTTGGCACTTTTGGCGAGAAGACAAAGTTCAGCAGGGTTCAGCTAGTAGTGACAAGCTACAGAGAGGGGAAGTCAGAGGGAAGATGGGTTAATCTATTCTTATTTCACTGGAAAATCTTGATTTCCTATCTATTTTAGTTCGTACCCATCATAAAATGGTAGGCTTCCATTCGGTCCGAGGTCTTCCGCCACCAGCATCTAGTTGCCATTGGCCAAACTGCAGTTTCAAGTGTTCTGCATTAGCTTCTACACTCTGTCATAATGGTTTCTGCTTGTGTTGGTGCCATAAAAAAAAAAAAAAAAGTATCTAAACCCGGCCCTGGCTGTGTTGTTTGGTGTTGCGTCGTGCTGTGCCGTTCTGTGTTGTGTGGTAGTGCATTAGATATTCAGATATTTGCCAAGTTGAGCTGCTGCTGCTTTGCTGGAGGCTTCAACACGTTCCCTGTTGAGACGGTGACTGTGTTGTCGTCCTCGCTCTCTCTCTCTCTCTCTCTCTCTCTCTCTCTCTCTCTCTCTCTCTCTCGCTTTCACCTGACTTCTCTTCCGCTCTGCTTCCTTTCCTCTTATCTTCCGTTTTTTCCCTCTCTCACTGGCTTTCTCTTGCATGGCTGAGTGGGAGTTAGCTGATTAGGAGAGCTTTTGAAGCTGGTCTGAACGTATCGTCACAGCACGAGGTGCAGAGGATTTATCTCATCAGTCCCTTATACATCATGGAACAAGATGCAGCCCAGCCTCCTTTCTGTATGGTGCTCAAATATAATATCACATATCAGTGCATAATCCGATCAAATATGATCCAAATCGCTGTGGTATGTGTGTAGGTTTTAGCAAACTGCTGCCTTGTCCCTCAACCCCAAAAGACAAGCAGGTTAGGATAATTGACAGTGTTGGAATTTGGGCTGTGTGTGTGTGTGTGCTGTGTGTGTGTGTGTGTGTGTGTGTGTGTGTGTGTGTGTGTGTGTGTGTGTGTGTGTGTGTGTGTGTGTGTGTGTGTGTGTGTGTGTGTGTGTGTGTGTGTGTGTGGTAGTGATAGAGATACTATTGATTGAAACACTACTGCAAATACTTGAAAATCAAAGCATTGGATAAAATCTAAAATGAACTTTAATTTAGATCACTGGCAAAATGTCTTTCTGCCAAGCCTGCAATGCATACATCAAAAAGGCAAAACATTTCTATGTCTTAAAATAACACATTCTTGTCAAAAAAGTACAAGCTAAACCAAATGTTCTGAGTGTGTCGAGCAGAACGTGGTCTGTTCTGTCTGCTCTGCAGTTCAAAACATGCGTTCAGAAAGCATCCCACGTCCCGCAGCATTTTCAGAGCCATTAGGGACAATAAGCCATTATCCGCAGACTGATGCTCAGAACCGCGAGGGATACTGGGCCCATGTGCGGTTTAACACAGCGTCCTCAAATGGAATCATTATATTTTATCCTAGTGGCACTTAAAGGAAACATATTCTTGAATTTATTTATTTATCACCAGTGTTAACAAGCGGCATGTTTCATTTATTTTTGTTCATAGCTTTTCGCTGGTAGAACAATAGAAACAAGAACAGACAACCTGACGAAGGTTCTGATGCTGAACCACAGTCATTAAACGATTCTACATTTATTGACAAATTCGTAAAAATCCTAAAAATCTTGAGTTGCCGGCAGAGAAGTGCAGACTCGAAAGTTGTTGCTAGATATATTTGCTAGATCTCTATTGTTTCTTATATTTTTGGCTGTGATTGACAAAAGGATAAATCAGCCTCAAAGCTGATGCTGAAAAAAATGGTTCCATGCATCTGTGTGTGAGTGTTAAGACATTTCCTGAACAGAAACAACAGTGAATGTACAGCACAACGGCACAACAAAGGACTCCAGAGATTTGCCCCCTGAACAAGATTAAAGATGTAAAGAAAATGGATGAATGGGTGAATGGATATGACATGAATGCAGTATGGTTTTGGCCAGCGTCACACTAAGCAGCGGACAGTTCTTTTAGGCTTCCTGCAAAACCTTTTAGCGGCAGCTCTGGATCACACCTGAGCCGCCTTGTCAGATTGAATCTCCAAGATATTCTGAGGCGTGGGGCTCAGGTTATTCCCCCATGCAACACCCAGTGAAAGAACAGCTACATGGGATGACATCAACACACAATTTGTAATGTTTATTTTGTGTTTTAAAGGCACTGCAATTAGGTTTTTTCTTTTGGGGTTCAGGGATTCAATGGCAGTTCTGAACAACAGACATTTGAAAGTTGTGTAACAATGAGGTCATATAATTTACCGTACTTATTTATCCTTATTCAAGACTTTATTGTCCCCCAGGGTTAAAATATGGTTGCAGTCGGGGGTGGAGCAAACAAAAATACAACTAAGACATGCTATCTATTTTTCACCTATAACCAACAAGCATGGGTCATTGGGTCATTTAGAATCATTTTTTTCCACAGTCTCTACAGTCTCGGCAGTTTCTACAGCCTGAGTAATTCTACAATGTTGACCGTCTCTACAGTTTTTACAGTCTCTATAGTCTCTATTTTCTCTACAGTCTCAACAGTCTCTATAGTCTCTATAGTCTCTACAGTCTTGACAGTCTCTACAGTCTACTGATTTTTCAGTCTTTATAGTCTCTAGAATCTCAACAGTCTCAACAGTCTACTGATTTTACAGTCTCTATAGTCTCTATAGTCTCTGCAATCTCCACAGTCTTCACGATCGCTACAGTCTCTAGTCTCTATAGTCTCTACTGACTCTACAGCCTCTTGTCTCTACAGTCTCTCAACAGTCTCTCTACAGTCTTTATAGTCTCTATAGTCCCTACAGCCCCAGCATTCTCTACAGTTTCTACGGTCTCCACAGTCTCTATAGTCTCCACTGACTCTGCAGTTTCTATAGTCTCTACAGTTAATACTGACTCTACAGTCTCTGTCTATAGTCGCTACAGTCTAAAAATCAGTGGATTCAGCCAGCTAGAATGAAAGCCTACACACTCGCTCATAGGGTTTTGAATTATGTTTCCACACTCAATAGTGACCTCTACCGTCCGATGTAGATCCATACTTTGATGCAGGCCTGTGAGGCCAGATGGTTGTTTGGTAACAGATAAACCAGGGTCAAGCACAGTTTCCATTTTTTTTTAATTCCTCACAAACCCCTGTCATGCCAGCAGTGAACTGATATGACCCTCTAACGTCTCTGGTGTTTATGGGTAAATAACATCTCTGCAATCACTTGAGAGTTGAAAGCTCCCTCCATTTATTCCCCCTGCAACACACACACAAATATAGCAATCTGTCATTTCAGAATCTCTCCCAGCATTCTCCTTTGTTTGCACACACACACACACACACACACACACACACACACACACACACACACACACACACACACACACACACACACACACACACACACACCCTCATTGGCATAAACAAGAGTTCCATGCATCATTTTGTGGAGGAGGCACAGCCATCGCTGTCATCTTCCTGGGGAGAACAGTCTCCATATCCTCTACAGTCTCTACAGTCTTTATAGTCTCTACCGTCTCTACAGTCTATATAATCTCTATAGTCTTTATAGTCTCTACTGTCTTTCTTGTCTCTGCAGTCGTCATAGTCTTTGCAGCCTCTACAGTCTCTACAGTCTTTATAGTCTCTACAGTCTTTATTGTCTCTACAGTCTTTATAGTCTCTACTGTCTTTCTGATCTCTGCAGTCTTTATAGTCTCTACAGTCTCTACAGTCTCTATACGCTCTACAGTTGATATAGTCCTTATAGTCTCTGCAGTCTCTACAGTGTCTACAGTCTCCCTTTATATTCTCTACATTCTTTACAGTTTCTATACTGTACAGTCAGTATAGTTTTCAAGTCAAGTCTTCAAGAGTTTATTTATTTTATGCGCCATATGCACAAAAAAAGCCCCTTCTGAAGTAAAAGTAATTATTTAAAAATAAATGCAAATTGCAAATAAATAAATGCAAATCGTGCGCGTGTGTGTGTGTTTCAGAACTGAAAAGTCCCTGGAGGCTTGGAAGTAGCAACAGCAGTTCACTGGCTGCCTGGCATCAAGAGTTTATGTAATTGCAAACCCAATCCATGCCTAACACGCACACACGCACGCACGCACACACACACACACACACACACACACACACACAGTGAACATTCCAGTGATGAATGTATTCCAGTGTACCTCTGTTCTCAGTCGTCCAGTCCTCTCTGCTCTGTGATCCGGCATGTAAGTGATGCTTCGGCACGGCAAGGTAAACAGCCGTGTAAGGTGATGGCCCGTATTGTCAAACCAAGGCCTCGGAACGGGCCGCTCCCCTTTGCCGTCATTAAGAAGAAGAGAATGCATCAAACATGAGGTGTTCTTTACATGGAGCTGCTGTCAGAAAAGATTGAGAGAGGAGAGGGGAGAGAGTGGAAGACATTAGAGTTAGATCCTGCAGGTTTGTTGACAGGGGGTTGAATCGTACGCTTTTATACACACTGGGCGGTTATATCAATACTGATTTACATTATACACTGTGTTTTCAATGGTACTGTTCTATATTAACATTACATCATTCTGGCAGGTAGGCCCATGTCTAGGATCGAGCCTAGACATGGCTATTTGGCTTAGAATTTCTGAAATTCCACTTAGGGGATCAATGCTATCTTATATTTCCTCATCTTACCTTACCTACCTCACTTTACCTAAATAATACCTGGGACTCTCCAGTACGGGAAAGGGACACAGAAGGGCCGTCCAGAGACGCCACAAGTGGGTCAATGGGTGGCCCCAGCACCAAACCCCCTCCCGATTTGCAGCTGCAGCACCCAGGGTGTCCGGGGGTGCTCCGCCCAGCAGCCACCACCGGGACCATCCAGCAGCCCAGCAGCAGGGCCAGCCCCCCAAGCAGCCCCCACAAAAGCCAAGTCTGGCTACATCCCCACCAGCCGACACAGCAGCCCAAGGCCATTTCTCCAGAAGAGAGGTGGGGGTAGTCTGCTTCATTGCCCTGGGAGAGGGTCACTCGTGGACCTTGCTGTTAGGGGAACCAAGTCTCCGGGGATGGGGACCTTTTCTGTTTTGTTGCAATTTTGTTGGTTTGAGATATGGGAACCCTGTTTTAGAGTCTATTGTTTAAATGTTTTAAGGTATAGGAACCCTGTGTCGGGGTCTGTAGTTTAAGGTATGGGAAGCCTGTTTCAGAATCCAGTCCAGTCCTCTGCTTGGTTGGAGGGGGGGGTAGACTTCAGCTAGGGATTTTTCCTGGCCTCAGTGTGGTGTCGGGGGTATGTGATGTGGGGGTTGGTTTGGTTTGAGCAGCCCCACCTGTCTTGGGTCTAGGTAATTGGGCCCAGGATCAGTGTGGCTGTATGCCTGTTGCTCACTAGACTAATCAGCAAGTAACAGGAAAACCCCCCATCCCCACACACACACGGGAGAGGAGCCCTTGTTATGACATGTCTTTCATCTACTACAGGTCTTGTTCCACCTTCCCCACTCGCTACAATAACCTGGTGTGTTTTCAACCCGATCGTCTGTGTCTCTGTGCCGGAGGGCCCTGAAAACGCTAATCGGGTGGCACACTTACAGTTGCTTATCTTTCATGCCTTGCCTACCTTACCTTACCCACCTTACTTAGCTCACCTTATCTTACCTGGTCATACCTTTACATTATCTTTCGTTACCTTCCCATACCTTGCTTTCCTTAGCTACTGTACCATACCTACAGTACTGACCATTGTGACTTAACTCCATTGTGTTTCAGTTCAGTCTAAACCGACTTTCTTTTCTGTTCCCGGTTATCTTCCCCTCCTCCTCTTCCATATAGTTTCAATCTGTTCTATTTGGTTTCAGAGCAGCAGTGAGAGAATGGAAACATTTTTATTTTGTCACCAGTGCGACAGTTAATGATAACATTCATCCATGGGGCAAAATTATATTGAACCATCCATAATGCTTAGGGGGAGGGACACAGGCATAGATGAGCAGAGTGACACCTAGCACTGGTGTGTGTGTGTGTGTGTGTGCGTCCGTGCGTCCGTGCGTCCGTGCGTCGTGTGTGTGTGGGGAGAGAGAAAGAGAGAGAGGGGACTGAGGGAAAGATGGGGTGATAAATGGAGCCTGAGCAGGAATATGGCTGTCAGTGGAATATAAAGGTGCTTGTGACAGAGTGGAGTATCGCCATGGCAACAATTCAGCCCAGCCATTGTGGGAAGGCGAGTGTGTGTATTATTACCCAGGGGGTCGTGCTCGTGGGGCCTCGTGGAGACAGGGTATCTATTTGGCAGCCCTAGAACCTGACTAACTATTATTTTAGTAGTTTTTTGTTGATGTCGACTAGTATGAAGTTGTTGTATATTGTTGTATGTTGACATAATGCACTAACAACTCAAGAGTTTATGATGATGTTGACATTTAAGTTGATGTATTGAAATAATGCACTAACAACATATGAGAACTTATCATATTGGACTAACATACCGAAAAAAAATATATATATATTAATAAAAATAGCTGCAGGCAGCAATACATGGTGTCCAGCTTAGTCATTTAAGGTATGTATTACAGTTTTCTGGGTTCTGTGAAACACAGCATGACTTACAAAAGTTACAAACACTGTGGACTTACCTCGGGTCCAATCAACGTGCACTTACGCCATTGATTATAGTTCTTCTACCATTCAGTTTAAAAATCCCTGAAGAATGGTATTATAAGAATCACGATTGTTCTTGGATGACGCAGTGCGAACACAAAAGAAAAGGTCGGTTCCTCCAATGGTTCTTAGAACTTCCTGCCAAAACATCTTCTTTGAACAATTATAGTTTCTGGGTTTTTTTAAAACGCAGCACAAGTTACAGTTTTCCGAGTTTCCTTTAAATGCAACATCGGCTCAAGCTGCCTCTCTAGATGTCGTACTCGCAAGGGGCTAGAGGGGAGTGAGCTCCTAGAGATGCAGCTTGGACTTATATAACTTTGGATCATGATATCACAAAGCAGCCTGCTTCTGAAACTAATAAAATTACGACAGTTTTTCACAAATTTCTAATTTAGATCGATATATATCAAACCCGAACGACAAGACCTCTGAAACCTCCCGGTTCTAACGAGACTTCAACCATGTCTGCACTGCACTGCCATTTTTTCGTGTTTGAGATACTTTAGCCCCAACAAAACGGCAAGTTTAAAAATATAAAAAGCTGAGAAATAACTTAATAATAATACTAATAACACAAATGATGCATAGCTTGTGGAGTTGGTTCTGTCAGACAACTCGATGGCCCCACAGGCTTCCAGGCCCCTTATGGGCCGGTCTATTTAACAGCCACTCCCGCTACCTGCTTTGCCGCCTGCTTTGGTTGCTGCGCTACCTCCACTACTCCATCAAATGGGGGGATTCAAGCTCATCACTCCAATATTTCTAGCTCATTCAGCATGCCTTTGTTATCTTTACACCTCGCCAGGAGTGATGGACAAAAGCGTCTAAATTTTCAATGAATAAATATAAATAAAAGGATGAGTTCTGAACACAAGCTGGATAACAGGTCGGAAAAAAACAACTCTTGAAACCCCTTTCTCATTTTATGTCCAACTCCAGATTTATGACTCCCAGAATGCAACACTGTAGAACTGAGAGTGTAGAAAATTGATTCCTTAAGAAGAAGAATCATCATTTATTGATCTCACAGGTGCAATGCACTTAACACACATGCATGCAGGTAGTGTTGATGACCCGAACACAGAGAGACACACACACATGCAGGGAATGGTGAACTGGAGAATTTTGTCCTCTGTGTTTCTCCCATCATAGCTGTCCTTCCTCCAGGGGCAGCCAGGAGCAGTGGATGGCCCTCACATGGTTGGCGCCGGGGCCCAACTCTAGGTGTGGGTCCATGTTGTGGTCAGGGACAGGACAGGGAAGCATACTGAAAGCGTACTGCATGTTTTTTTTTAAATTGGGGTCCTTTTTTGTATTTGAGGAGACCCATGCAAACTCCACACAGAAAGGCAGAGTAAGGTTTAAGGTTTTCGGCGGCTGGCATGTATTTATTAGGTCGCCTTTTTTCTCACTTCAGAGAGGCTCTATTGGAGAGTCTGAAGCTGTGAAAAAAGTGTGAAAAAACTATTAAAAAAAATAATAATAATAATTAAACACATGCAACAAGTCAACAATAAATCAAGTTTATCTTTTATGTATTTTCTTAAATATATATATTTTTTGTTTTTTGTAACAAAATGTATTTTGTTCAAACTTGGCTTGTGGGCCTGAGTGCCAAGTGGGTGGGCACACAGGCACAGTGCTTTTGAGCCAAAGACCATCACTGATCATTCCAGCTGTACCCTGACGATGCTTAAATGTTATCTAAAGAGAGTTTGAGCTCAACGTTTCTGCCAAACTCCCAAGAGAGACACTTGCCACAGCTGTATAGTGTATAGTTCTGTCTCCCTCCCTCTTTCTACCACTGCTTTTTGGGCTAACAGGCAGAAGCAGCAGCTTGTGGGACGATTACGGAGGCTTTAATGTTCCACTTAACAGCAGGACGGTTTGGTGTGTGTGTGCGTGTGTGTGTGTGCGTGCGTGTGCGTGTGTGTGTGTGTGTGTGTGTGTGTGTGCGTGTGTGTGTGTGTGTGTGTGTGTGTGTGTGTGTGAGTGGTGGCTACAGATAGAGGAGCATCACAGTGAGGGAGGATCACATAACTGCCCATATGCGTTCCCAACACACACACTTTTATGGAGACAGCTGTGTCTGACCGCCTGTCCCCTCTCTTTGTGGACACAAACTGTCTGGCATTCAGTCCGTCAGCAGCAATCTCTAAATTGCCAAATGGCCCCCAAATGAGGAGAGGAATAACATTTGATGGAAATGTTTAACACATAAAAGCTTGCACCGTATAGGGAGGAAGCTGTCATCTAAAGCTCCAGGATGTCCGTTAAACTGTAATTGCAGGTCAGTTCGAGACGACTTTGTTATTCTCCAAGGCATGGTTACCTCGGGGAGGCCCTAGGCCCTGGTCTCCGACTTTACTCCCGCAACGAAGCGCAGCAGAGCCAGAAATGAAGAGGCAGATTGGAGCTGATGAATAGGAATTTTACAGTTTCATCATCCTGGCCCACTTTCTGCCCCCCTGTTAGGCCCACGGCCTCCCAGCACCACTAGAGGCCGTTCTTGCCTCATCTGCAGCTCCCCCTTGAGCCAATTGCACACACCTGGGATCAATTACCTGCATCACTCCACACAGTATTTAGTCTCCAGCTTCCCAGTCATTCTTTGCCAGACCGTCAACTAGCTTACCCGAGTTGTACAGCGCCTGGCTCTTAGTGCTGGTTTCAAGTCTCTAGTCTCTGTCTCTTTGTTTCGTCTTCCCCTTACCTGCTTGTCTCCTCTCGTCGACCCAGTCCGTCCGTTCATCTCCAGCTAGCCCGGTTTACCTGCTTGTCTCCGCTCATCGACCAAGGCTGTCCGTCCTTCTCCATCCAGCCCGGTTCCCCGTCTCTCCACCCAGATCCTGGACCCCTCCTCCCGGTCATCATCATCCCTTCCCAGCCCTGCTCCATCCCTACCTGACCGGGTCCCCCCCGCCAGCTCCCCTGTGTGGGCTAATAAACATCCTTTGTCTGCCTCCCGTCTCCTCGTGTCGTGCGTTTGGGTCTCTCCTAGCCCTGGTCGTGACACCCCCCCCCTTCTCTTTCACCTCTCTAAATTTACCTTTATTTTACATTAAAAAAGGGTATCATAAATTCACAGTTCACGGCAGAGCCGCAGTGCTGTCTTCTTTCCCTTCTGTTGTTCTTTCTCTCTGACATTAGGACATTTGCACAGGTCAGACATTATGACATTAGCCCATCAAGACATTAGCACATTACTACAGGTTGGACATGTCAATGCTGAACTCACCAGGGGTGCGAACAAAAAGCACTGAGACACTCACACAGGCCCCACTGCCTTACAGTAATGTATGTAGCATACTGTACTGCAAGTTACTGTATCACTGTTCTGGGTTACTGCATACTGTTCTGTTCAGTGTTACTGTATTGCTGTGTCGTACTTTTGTGTACTGTATATCTCCATACACACTTTATTCACATGCACTTTACTGCACATATCTGTATATACAAATAGCCTATCCCATTTACATAACTCTATTCCCTTCACTTCTATTTTGTACCCCCACTCTTTATTCCCATTTTGAGTCTTATTTTATTTTATTTCTATTATTCTATTCACAAACTGCATTACGTTTTAGGGATCAGTTAGTTAGCCAGGTAGGAATTAGTTTAGCTATTATGTTCGGTTTAGTAACTATTGTCCATAATCTCGTTGCAAAGACATGTCACTGCATATTTGAATGAATGTATGTGACAAATAAACCTCTTGAATCGTGAGGACATTAGGATATTAAAGGGGACCTATTATGCTCCTTTTCAACAAGTTAGTATAGGTCTCTGAGGTCAAAACGTGTTTGACATTTTTTCTTCTGTAAATACTACTCAGATTATGCATTCTAGCCATCCCAACATGCCTCCAAACCATAGTGTTGCAAAATGGGCTGTTTTTGTGGGTGGACCCTCCTGAGGCCTCTAGTTCTGTGAGCCAGTGAATTTTGAGCACAAGTTCTGGGTTGTGTGAGCCAATGGGGTTTGAGATTTACTCCCAATTATGTTGTGTTTCTTTGTAAACTTTCACTTTTACCTTATCAGTCCACCAAAATCTGTTTCTGATCAAATTTGAGGCAAGAAATAAGCAATCCAGTTGCTGAATCTTCACTCAAATTAGATCTGCAAGGCCTCATTTAAAAGTTTGTTCAGATGTTCGGAACAGACTATATAAAGATTTGTGCTGTTCTGTAAGCCAACAACAGAGCAGTTCCCAAGCTTAGCTCTTAGCTTCGATGCTAGCAGGTCTGGCGAGACTAATCTAATAGGCTCGTTTCAGGACATGTTTTCTGAAATGGACATCTACAAAAAACTGACTGGGTTGTTGTATTTAACAGTTTGTACGTTAGTAGGTCCATCAGGGACCCAAATGTATGTGCACAAGCACTGAAAAAGTGAGTTTTGCAAAATTATGTAGGTCCCCTTTACAATATTAGGACATTAGGAGAGTCGGAGTTTAGGGCATTAGGACCCGGTATAATGGGGGACGTTGTTGGCGACTGTTGCAGCATGCAAACTCAAGGCATTTATTTTGGTCTGAATCCTGTTCTCAAAGCGTCTTTTTGCTTGAAAAGTTCTGTTTTGCCATGGCACCTTTATCCTCCACCACCCTCTCATTATCTCCTTCTATGACACCCCTCTTTGCTGTGTTAAAAAAAATAAGAAAAGCTTTTATGAAAATAAGCCACAGTGCTGCCCTTAAAAGTCCATGTTCAGCCCCCAAACTTAATATTCTTAGTTTTCCCACATTTATTTTATGGGAACCCAGCACCGTTTGTTCCACGATCGGGGCGTTCTGGCAACGTGCCTGACTCTGTTCCAGGCCAGACAGATGAGCCGAGGAGGAGAGAGGAGAGGAAAGGAGGAGACAAGGAGATGAGGGGGGACCAGAGAGGGACAGTGCATTCTCCTATCACCCTCCCCCACATGGTGTAGCCACTGTGTCCAGCCCTGGGGGGCAGAAGGGGAGGCGGGAACCTGCATCCCGGGCCTAGTTCCCCTCATCCTCTGTCCTCACATGGGTACCGAGTGGTCATGAAATGGCTTCCATTAAAGTACGACCACGAGGTATACTGTATTTCTCACTCCCTCTCTTTTTCTCCATCTCTTTGTCCCTCTCTCTCTCTCTTTTCTGTGCCAGTTGCGTCAGCCTGCCTCGAGTGTTGCTTAACATGGGAGAAATATGTGATGCCTATTGCACTGACAAGAGGACACACGATCTTAACACAAGATTTTAACTGTCGCCAGTGCAAATTTTAAATCTTCAGTATTTAATGATGTATTGACAGTATTGTTCTTTGGGTCATCGTAACATACAGCTCCTGCAGATGTCTCTGAAAACAAATGGTGGCAAACGGTAAAAAATGTGATAATTACTGAGCAACTGACCACTCATTGAGTTTGGTGGCCTTTACAACACAACACTGGAAAAACAGTTATTTGATCAACTTAAGGATTTAATAGGTATTGTAAAACCTATATTTTTAAGGTTTTCACAACTTAAAGATGGGAAGTGAATGTGTATATTTTAAGTTAAGTTGACAAAAATAAATAATTATATCAAAGCACAACTGAAGTTTATCCAATGACTCCAATGTTCCGATTTTTCCAGTGAATGTTGGATGCTGATAGGCAACGCTCTTCCCACAAACCCAAGCGCCTTGAACTCCCATACAATGACCGCTCATTTTGAAGTCAGTGTCATACACTGCACAGTGAGGCCAACGTCGCTCTGTGTTGACTAATCCGACCCACTGTCTTCACGACAAAATTTCCATTTCCTCCAGCTCTGATTCCACAGAGATTTGAGGAAAGTGACTTTGCCTCTGCGTGTTGGCCACAGAGCCGGAGAGGCGTTGATGCCGCTCGTGTTTAATCGATTTTCCTCACGTCACGTCGAGGCGACGGTGCAGATTCATAACGTTTTAGTGATGCCTCCCAGCGCCGCCCGACATGGTTTTAGTCCAAGTATCTTCAAACAAAAGTTGTACTTCCACTTTATCGCTGCCAACTCTGCTGCAAGCAAAACTATTTGTCGGGTTTGCTTGTGATTAATTCGGTTATTCATTAATTTGTAATTGATTAATTTGTTGTCAACTTGAATGCACCTGCGTATCTCTGGTTGTCCTATTTGGTGATTGGATAGTTTATTTTTCATGCAGGTTGTGGACGTCACAGGGATGGACAATATCATTAGTACCGATTTTGCAGCCACTGCAACACTTTTTCAACAAGAAATATATATTGTTACCGAGCAATATATCGTCATAATATCGATATTGTGATATGAGAATAAATATTGTCTGGGATTTTGGTTATCGGGCGATTTTCTGAATTTCATAGACTGTTCTAATTTTGTGGTCATAATATCCACATTTCTGAAGATTTTGTGTGTTGTGTGTAAATGTGTCTTGTGTGTAAATATTCCCCAAAATATAGTTAAAATATCATCATTGAGGAATTTGTCCAAAAATATTAAGATTTTTGATTTTGTCTATATCGCTCAAACCTTCAATGTTAGAGCCCAATGGCACCTCTGTCCCTCACTGTACGTCGCCTCTCTCTCCCTATCCTAACCTATCTTTCCCTCAGTCCCCTCTCTGTCTCTCTCTCTCTCTCTCTCTCTCTCTCTCTCTCTCTCTCTCTCTCTCTCTCTCTGTTGCTCCACCTCCGTCTCTCTCCCGTACGCACTTTGTCACTCTCTCTCACTCTCACTCTTTCACTCCTTCTCTCAGTTCGTCACCTTCTCTCTGGTGTCTTCCTCTGGCCTCCGTCCACTTGGACTTCTCCTTTATTTTCACTCTGTCTCTCCCAGTCTCTGTTGTTCTCTCCTCCGCTGGGTCTCCTTCTCTCTCCATCTCATGTGTGTGTCTATACACACATTTCAGTTTCAGTCACAGTTTGTGACAAAACATTGATTTGTACAAAAGAGAGAATTTTGTTGCTCCAAGGCACCCGCAAGGAGAATAGTGAAATCTGCCTTTATTAAAAGATAGGACATTAAAAGCACACAGTAAAAGCAAACTGTTGGGGTATTTTGAATGCATATAATATATCATAGGTTATTATTATTATTACTATTATTATTATTATTATTATTATTCTTATAAGAATGATAGTAATAATAATAATAAGAAGAAGAATCATCATCATCATCATTGTATATTATTATTAATAACAACAACAACAATAATAATAATAATAATAATAATAATAATAATAATAATAATAATAATAATAATAATAATAATAATAATAAACTAGAAAAATAAATAATAATAATAATAATAATAATGATGATTAACTGGGATTGCACACACTCACATACACACAAGCACAGATAGGTAAGTCTAACCGATAATGCTATGAAAGAGTGAATTGAAACCTTTTATAATCCTCAACACCATTTAACATTATCTGTCCATTCTCGCTCTCTGTCTCTGTCTCTCTCTCTTTCTCTCTCCCTCTGTCTGTCTGTCTCTATCTCGCTGTCTTTCTGTCCATCTCTCTCTCTCTCTCTCGCTCTCTCTCTCTCTCTCCATTTCACTCCCCATTACTCTGTTCCCTCTACCGTCTGCAGTGTGCTTCATACTGCAGCAGCAGATTATATTTTTTGGACAGAACCTAATTGCAAATTGGCACTTCCAGAATCCAAGCTGCCGTCTCCTCTGTCTCTCTCTTTTCTCGCTCTCTTTACTTTTCTTCCTTCTTATCGTCTCTCCTCTATGGTCATTTCTCTGTCTCTCATTTTTGAATGTTTGAATTTAGAATGCTTTATTGGCATAGCAGAGAATCCATTTATGAAGCCACTACAGGCGCTAATTGTAATAATAATGTAAACAACAGCAGCAATATTACCAGTCATAACAAACAGGCGGTGACAACATTAAGCAGCAAGAAGAATTATGGATTATTAATCTATGAGAGTAGGATTCAATTATGGTCTAGATCAACAGTTCCCAAACCTTTGTAACTCACGGCCCAGTTGAATTTCTTTGCGCACCACAAGTAACACAGGAGAAAGGAGGTTCAGAGAAGATGGAAGGAGCAGCACGGACACAACGTAGTGTTCCATAAGTTCCTTTCTATTGGTTTATCACAGTGGTGATGCATTTTCAAAGTTAGACCCATATATAAAAAATCACAAATTTAGTTTTATTTATATATATATGTATTTCGTGATTTTTTAAATGTATTTTTATTTATATATATATATACATATATATAATAATTATTATTATTATTTTTATTTTTTATTTTTTTCCTTTAAAATCCATGTTTTTACGATGATGGGAGGCCTGCTTGCAGTATCCTTACAGACCCCTAGGGTCTACATCGATCCAAAAAGATTCATCGATGAAGATGTATTCATCGCATACACACGGTACTGTACGACTTGAGACTGTGCTGGGCAGAGAAGTACAAAAAAAATAGTAATACAATTTTTAAAAATGATTAAAATAGAAAATCTATATACAGCATTCATAATGTACCAACAATTAGTATGACACACACACACCTAGGTACACACATGTACAGAACATATACATATACTCACCCACAGCATTATGCCTGGTTTTTAGTTGGGCCATATTGCAGTCACAAAGCCACGACAATCCACTGCCATCCCTCCGTTTATCTTCTTTTAGATGCAGGCATGCAAACTGTTGAGGGGTGAAAAGGTGAGAAGGATGCGTGAGCGGAGAAAAACACAGACCCGGGGTAATGCTCTGGGGGTGTTTCCTTTTTGAAAAGTAAGTAACTAAATGCTTTTGAGATTATATTTTGGATAACTTTAGGGTTGACTTGATCACAAGTTTTACAAGAATTACAAGACTGCGCAAAATTAAGCACAAATTATTAATTAAGTGCAAAAGGCAGCCCCACAGGTACAAAACGAATTAAAAACTTGATACTCTCCAAGAACAATATTGCTCAATTAGACAATTGAAAATTGTGTGGGTGCTTGCCGGCACACACCGCCAACTCAGTGTATGTCGTTGAGTTGCGTGGCGTGAATTAAGTGTGCAGTGGATGTAATGGTCAGTTGCCAACAGAGACCCCCTGACCTCCATGGCGCCCTACGCACAATTCTATGTGCCTAATTCACCATGAGGGTCCGTGTCAACGGAGAGGGTCCCCCTCACCAAGTTGATGTCACTTTACTGAACACAATGAAATTATATTAATCAAAAAAACTTTACTTACATTGTCATCATCACTTTCCAAATTACATGGAGGATTTGGGCGCTTTCAGAACTAAACTCACATTATCTCCAATTGTTCAGAACATAATAATAATAATAATAATAATAATAATAATAATAATAATAATAATAATAATCACCATAATCATCATAATAATAATAATAACTGGGATTTATATAGCGCCTTTCACAAACCCAAGGACACTTTACAATGGAAAACAAAAAACAAACACGACAAGGTAGATAAATTAAAATAAAGAATAGGGAAAAAATAGGAAACCAAAAAGGGTCAGGGGCGGTAGGGTCAGTTGAACAGGTAGGTTTTGAGCAGGTTTTTGAAGGTGGCCAGAGATGGAGCATTTCAAATGTCAGTGGGGTGAGAGTTCCAGAGGGTGGGGGCCGCCACACGGAAGGCTCTGCCCCCAAAGGTTCGTAGCCTTGTGTGAGGGGTGGAGAGCAGACCCGGAGCACAGCTTCCGGGACAGGGGCATACGGGTGGAGGAGGTCTGTTAGGTACTGCCGGGCAAGGGCATGGAGGGATTTGTAGGTTAGTAGAGGGGTTTTGTAGGAAATACAGGTTTTGACAGGGAGCCAGTGGAGGTGGATGAGGGTGGGGGTGATGTGCTGCCAGGGCTTGGTGTGGTGAGAACTCTAGCAGCAGAGTTTTGAACATACTGGAGCCTGGTCAGAACTTTACTTCAAACCCCAGACAGGACCCCATTGCAGTAGTCCTGACGGGAGTTGATCAAAGCATGGATTAGTGTTTCTGCCACAGACTCAGACAGAGATGGGCAGAGTCTGGAGATGTTCTTGAGGTGGAAGAAGGCAGATTTGGTTATGGATTTGATGAGTTCCAATGTGGAGTATTTTAGGAGCACCATCTCAGCAACAGGTGAGCACCATCTCAGCAACAGGTGAGAGCCTATCTCGGCTAGTGGCACTAGCGAGATGACAGCGCTGGGAGCTGACAAGACGGCAAGCCGTTCATCCGATTACAGCGGAAAAACTAAAATAAATAGCCTCAGGTAGTTGCAGCAGTGAGCCAAAACTGAAGTAGCGATTACCAAAAGTTCGGGGAGACGAGAAACAAACGAAAACAGACACGCAAACACGCATGTGAGAAGCGGCAACAGAACATGCCAGCGTCCTCTCGACACAATGCAACCGTCGCTAATCTGACTTTTTCACGGCTACGAAACGTATGTTACCTTCAAATGTTAAAGCCTTAAAATTGGGGAAAACAAGACTGCATTTCTAGACCGCATTTGAAGGAGCGTCCGGTGGGGAAGGGACACAGAAGGGCCACCCGAAGATGCCCTAGAGTGACTAGTGGTTCGATGGGCGGCCCCAGCACCCACCCTCTCCCAACTGGCAGCAGCAACGGCACCTGGGGGGTCTGGCGGAGCACCGGGGGAGAAGCAGCGCAGCAACCATCACAGGTAACCCCTGGCCGCCAGCTTCTCCGCCAAGCAGGCATCGCCAGGACCATCCAGCAGCCCAGCAGCCAGACCAAGCCCCTCTCGACTGGCAGCGGCAGCACCTGGGGGGTCCGGTGGAGGACCGGGGTTAGAAGCAGCGCAGCAACCACCACAGGTAACCGCTGGCAACTAGCTTCTCCGCCCAGCAGCCACCTCGAGGACCATCCAGCAGCCCAGCCGCCAAGCCACCCCTCCAAGTAGCCCCCGCAGCAGCCAAGTCCGGCCACGCCATCACCAGCAGCACAGTAGCCCGAGACCTGCCACAGCCACAAATCTGCCACAACCACCGTTGTGGCACGGTGGCGCAGTGCATTGCACTGCTGCCTCACAGCAAGAAGGTCCTGGGTTCGATTCCCGCCTGGGGCGCTGTTGGCACCGTGCTCCGGTGGGTTATCTTCCAAAACAGGAGCCTTTCTGTGTGGAGTTTGCATGTTCTCCCCGTGTTCACATGGGGTTTCCTCCACCTCACGTCAGTAAGGACCCCCACCAAAAACATGCACCCATCATCGTCTGACCAGCGATGGACACTTATCACCTGGTCCCCGGGCGCGTCCACGTATGCTGCCCACTGCTCCTGGCTGTGCCCCCGGAGGAAGGACAAGCCAGGATGGGTCAAAAGCAGAGGAGCCATTTCACCGGCCACCATCAAGTGTGTGTGTGTGCAAGCATGTGTTGTGGAGTGTCGTGTGACGATTAAAGACTGTTTCTTTCTTTCTTTTCTTCAATATCAGACCCAGAAGGGCGTTACATAATGATTAATGTAATTTTAGGTAACATAAAATTAACCATAGCTAATATTTATGGCCCCAATGAGGATGACCCAAATTTCTTTCACAATATATTTTCAAAACTTTTAGAATTCGCTGAATCAATTATCATATTGGGAGAAGACAACACAGTACTGGATCCAAGTTTAGACTGTTCTCAAGCCAGAAATATTCACAAATTACATTACATTTAGCAGACGCTTTTATCCAAAGCGACTTACAATTATTCAAACACCGACGGACCGGCGCATCAGGAGCAATTAGGGGTTAAGTGTCTTGCTCAAGGACACTACAGCATGCTAGCAGGAGGAGCCTGGGATCGAACCAGCAACCTTTAGATTACTAGACGACCAGCTCTACCTCCTGAGCTACCGTCCCCAAATCCTGGCGCATCTCGGACTCTAAAACAATACATGAGTGATCTTGTTTTTGGGGATTGTTGGCGATCAAATAACCCACATTCTAGATAATACACATATTATTCACCACCCCACCCCACCCTTGACAAGTAACTCTGCATTGTCCAAAATCACTAATCCTGAAATCTACCCTATTGTAATTTCCGATCACGGGCCACTTAGTTTCAACCTGATAAATTAAACAAACTGGAACCCTCCCGGCAAGTGGCGTTTTTATTTATTTATTTATATACCCTTATCAGTCCCATAACGGGGAAATTTGAAATTTTCTCTGCATTTACCCATCCTAGTATCTGACGTATCACGGATACGTAGCAACGTCCATAGGCTGCCATGTAGAGTTGCCCAGGGAGCAGTTAGAGTGTCTTGCTCAAGGGCACATCAGCTTGCTACCAGGAGGAGCCTGGGATCAAACCAGCAACCTTCTGCTTACTTCATTGAACTGAATGACTCCCCAGTAATATCACCATCCTTACTCCGGGAAACAGATAAGGCAGTTCTAAGAGGTAGTATTGTTTCATTCTCCACCCACAAGAAAAAGAAAGGACAAGAAGCCAAAATAAACTCGAATAACAACTAAAGGAGTTGCACTCCCAACAAGCCCACTCATCCACTGAGCAAATCCTAAATGAGATCGGGACAATTACATCTCAACCTGATAATATCATCCATCAAAAGACACAATTCCTTCAAAAGACACAAGACTTTCCCTAATTAACCCTATGCCAACGGCGTTGGTGAAAGCCTGCCTTCCTACCCTCTGCCCCTCCATCACAGACATAATCAACTCCTCCCTAGCATCTGGTACAGTTCCCCCCAGTCTCAAAATCGCCTTCATCAGTCCCATCATAAAGAAGGCTGGTCTGGACCCTGACGATCTCAACAACTACCAGCCGATCTCCAACCTTCCATTCCTCCGTAAGGTCCTGGAAAGAGCAGTGGCCGCCCAGCTCCATCAACTTCTGTCCAACCATGAGCTCTATGAGCCCCTGCAGTCACCCTGCAGAGCACACCACAGCACAGAGACTGCCCTAATCAAGATCACCAACGACCTCCTCCTCCCTGCAGACTCCGGTAACATCAGTCCTCATCCTCCTGGACCTATCCGCTGCTTTTAATACAGTTTCCCACACAATCCTGCTCAAACGCCTATCCCACCTCCTTGGCATCACCGGTACAGCTCTCTCATGGTTTCAATCATATCTATCAAACAGAACTCAGTTTGTCAACATCAACGGCTCCTCCTCCCCCCATGCCTCAGTCAACCATGACGTCCCTCAAGGCTGTGTGCTTGGTCCAATACTCTTCATCATCTAACTGCTCCCCCTCAGCCAGATCATTCGTCACCATGGTCTCAACTTCCACTGCTACGCTCATGATACACATCTTTATCTCAGCACCTCACCATCCACTCAGTTCCCCCCACAGTCTCTGGCCAACTGCCTTCATGCCATAAAAACCTAGATGACAATGAACTGACTCCAACTCAACAGCAAAAAGTCAGAGCTCGTGGTTGTGGCCCCAAAGCCGCTGCTCCAGAAGGTTGTAGATCTCCTCCTCCTCGTCGATGGCTGTTCAATCAAAACATCTCCCGAGGTCCGCAACCTGGGTGTTATCCTGGACTCTACCCTCTCCTTTCAGTCTCACCTCAGATCCATCACCAAGTCCGTCTTCTGCACCTCAAAAACATCTCCCATCTCTGTCCCTCACTCTCAGACTCCAAGGCAGAAACCCTCATCCATGCTTTCATCACTTCCCGGTTGGACTACTGTAACAGAGTCTTATCCGGGGTTTCCAGCAAAGCCCTGGAGAGACTCCAGTATGTGCAGAACTCAGCTGCCACTCACACCAAGCCCTGGCAGCACATCACCCCCACCTTCATCCACCTCCACTGGCTCCTGGTCAAGTTCCGCATCTCCTACAAACTCCTCCTCCTCGCATACAAATCCCTTCATGCACTCACCCCTCAATACCTGTCCAACCTCCTCCACCAGCACACTCCATCCACACTCCATCAGGGACAGAGCTTTCAGCGTGGCAGCCCCCACCCTCTGGAACTCTCCCTCCCGTAATCCGTAGCACCCCGACCCTGGACACTTTCAAGACAACCCTCAAGATCCACCTTTTCACCATGGTCGTTCCCCATTAGTTAGTATTACTTAGTTGAGCTATCCCTTTGTTTTGTTTTGTTCCTGCACCTCTCTCCCTTAATCTGTTTCCCCCCCTTGCTCTCTCCTGTAAAGCGACCTTGGGTTTTTTGAAAGGCGCTATACAAATTTAAGTTATTATTATTATTATTATTATTATTATTATTATTATTATTATTATTATTAATTCGGTGGAACAACCTACCCATCTCACTAATTGGTAGGATAGCAGCAGTGAAAATTAATATACTTCTAAAAATAAACTATGTATTTTCAAAGACCCCATTGCAACCAACAGTACATTGGTTTGTACATACTCTAGACTCAATAGTCAAACTTTTTTGGGGTAAATACAAGAAACGAGAATTAAACTAGCAACACTACAGAAAAACAAAGACTGTGGAGGCCAAGCAGCCCCAACGTTTAGATACTACTATCTAGCAAACCATCTTCAATTTATAATTAAATGGTTACAACCAGACCAACAACTGGCCAATGGATGGTGAGACATTGAACAAACAGAATGTCAGGAGTTATCATTATCTGATCTACCATTCCTTACTGAATCAATAAGGAAACATAATTGTTTTAAAAACCCATTTATCGCAACAACTCTGTCAGCCTTGTGGAAATCCCTCAAACTCAGTGGTCACACTCTATCTCCAAACAAATTCACGCCAATCTGGCACAACCCAGATTTTCTTGTTAAAAACAGACCAATAATCTTTAGGTCTAGGACAAGAAATTACTCATCTGGAACACATTTTTGAAAACAATTTGCTTATATCCTTCCCAATCTTAACCCAAAGGTATAATGTCAGTGGCCAAGGTTTCCTTAAATTCCTTCAATTACAGCAGTCTCTAAAAGTTAAAATCAAACTGACGTACATCATCCTACAACCACCTCCAATGATTGAACATCTCATTCATATCGGTCACTTGAAAAATCCTTTTTCCAGAATATATCAACTTTTATTTAAAACAGATGACACCTTACCTTTACTCTTTACTCTTTTATCTTTAGCTCATATCACGGAACACAAACTGTTCAAACTGTTCTGGTGGATGAAGACATTAGCTCCCACTGTTCCCTTTATACCAGAGATGACTACTTTCATGCCTTCTGGCTCTGCCCACTTATCCTAGCATTCTGGACCAACATCACCAAGAAGCTATCAAGTCTTCTGGGTCGCAGCATTCCAGTCTCCCCGTCTATATGTCTTCTCTGTGACCTCTCCTTAGTTGACCCACCACTTAAACACCACCAACCCATTATGATCGCCTTAACAATTGCCAAGAAAACAATTACTTTTACAATTACTCAATTGGAAAAAGAGAGACAATCTCACCACATCCCAATGGTTACAGTTATTAATAGATTACATCTCAATGGAAAAACTATTGGCAATATCCAAAAACAATGTTGATTCATTTAATGAAATATGGGCTACTTTCATTACTGACATAACTCTATCATCTAATACTTGAGTCTTCCTAAGTCAGTGCAATGTCGTGGTGTTTTGAGGCATGTGGGGGTCCTCCTGGTCTGCAGGGGCTCTGCGGTTGGGTGGGTGCCCGGGCGACTCGGGGGACATCCGTGATGCTTGCGCCTGGAGGTGTGCTGCGACCTGGGGGGGCTGTGGAGAGAACCGCCTGGTGCCTTCCGGGGCCCCTGGGGGGGCTGCTTGCTGTTGTGGGTGTGGGTTGGGGTGTGGGGGGCGGCTGTTGGCCTTTTGTTCCTGCTGCGCGGCTTCTCTGCAGCGTGCGCCCCGGGTGCTGGGGGTGGAGGAGGGCCTGTATATCTGGCGGCCTGCTGGAATTGGCGGGGGTGGTGGGGGGGCTTACATGCCCCGTGCTGAGCGCACTTTGCTACGTGTATGGACACTTGGCGCTCACGCCGGGTGGGGCGTCTGGCCCCCTTACGTGGGGCGTGGGTGGACATGGGAGTCCCACCGGCTCGCCTGTTGGGCGGGCGGTTCGGGTGGGGTGTTGGTCTGTTGCCGTGGGGCCGGGATCCAGGCCTGCGGCTGCAGGCTGGTGCCTGCACCTGGGGGTGCCTGCACCTGGGGGTTGGTTGTATGTGTGCGCCCCTGGGGTGCGGGCTCTTCTCGTGCTCCCTGGGACTGGGTAATGCTCCTCGGGGCTGGGCGTGGGGGTTGCTCCACGGCCCTCTGGCTTATCCAGGGGCCTGGGGATCTTCTGTGGCCGCAGGGCAGGGTGCTCGGGGCTTTCCTGCAGCCGTACGGTGTCTACAAGGGTGCGGAGTTCGGGGGCTTCGGGGCCCTTTCCGCTGCTTGGAGGCGCCACGACATAATACCAACCTTCTACACCAGTACCAATGGAAATAAGTCATGTACACTCACTGGTGGACATCTTACACACACACACACACACACACACACACACACACACACACACGCACACACCACCATACCTGCTTCGAGTGCACCCCAGCACCCTCCTGGTTCCATTCCTCTCCTTTCCTCCCTCATTTGCTGCCATAACTATGACAGGAAGAAGCCACGTGACCAGTTGTAGTTCCAGTTTTCGTGGACCTAGTTAACTGTTTTTCAATACTTGTTGTCGTTCAATGTTTATGTTTTTGTGTAAATGTTGTTTGCTTCTATGGTTATTTGTCTCACCCGTGGTGATTCTCCCCCTCTTGGAGTAGTGATCAGTTGTTTATAGACCCAAACATGATAAATAGTTCTGGTGGTTCTCTATAACCAAAAACTGTGTTCTTGTCATTCTACAGGTCATCCACAGGACAGAGTTATTGCAGCAGTTCTTGATGATGATTTAAGAATTAATAAAGAGTTGTATTGCAGGTTGAGAACTTGAACTCCACTTGCAGACTAACTCTGTCCTAGATGCAATGGCATGCAAATACTCTGTGTTGTATGCCCAGCATGCTGACAGCACAGG
Source organism: Zeus faber (assembly GCF_960531495.2). Lineage (NCBI taxonomy): Eukaryota > Metazoa > Chordata > Actinopteri > Zeiformes > Zeidae > Zeus > Zeus faber. The sequence goes on from NC_137189.1 coordinate 4,413,177, forward strand.
TTAAAAAAACAAAACAAAACAAAAAAAAACATTATGCCGTGAAAGTAAATTATAGCAAGACTATTCTATTGGATTCCACACAAACTATTATTTTTTTATTATTATGAGCTCTCTCGCTCGCTAGCTTCCTCTCTCTCTCTGCACTGTAGTGACTCCAGACTGAAAGTGTATGTTGTTTTTTTTTTTTCAAGGGTCGGACTGTGTTTGAGGCATTTCCTTCTTTTTATGTTCAGGACACGTCAGCCGCCTCTCTGGACACAGGGTGGCACAAAACAAAACAACACTGTCATCCGGCGGGGCCCCCTGACCGTCCCGCTGGCTGGAATTCCAGCCCTATTTGTTCCATCCCTCTGCCATTTCTTCCTATGGTTGGCTGATATTGATTGCACCTGTTCTGTATCCTAAGCGGATTATGTTCAGAAGACACGGGACTGGGTCGTTCCGTGCCTCTCGCGTGTGTTCGTTCCCCCGAGCTCTGCTTCCCTCGCCGAGTTCCTGAGCTTGTGTCCTCTGGGTCTGGTCTGCGGTGAAACCCAGCGCTGATCAGATCCAAGTCGCTCCCAGAAGCTTACCTTGCTTTTCTCCAGCTTCTCATAGATTTTCAGCCAGTCAAGCTGATATAGCATTCTCTGACACTGGATGTTTTTCTTTAATATATTAGTTTGTTCAGGATAAACAAAAGAGAATATTGATGCTTGTCTTGACTTTACCGTAGTGGATTTGACAGCAGGGGGGCAGAATTGGTGTTAGAACAGAGCAGACCATTAAAGAAGACCCCAGATCAAACAGCGATCACAATCCACTCCAGTTTACTCCGCTTTTCTCTGTAAACACTCCACTGAGAAATGCCCTTGTTTGTCGGTCGCATATTACCCATCGCCCCTCGGCGTTCGGGTCAAGTGGAAGGTCGGTGTCTAATGGACGGTTCCATTGGGAGCTAAGGGGCACGAGATGCGGATCCATGCTCAACCATGCGAGATGCTCCGTGTTAACCCACGACCCCGGGATGTGAGGTTTTACCGAGTTGAATGTCCATCAGGTGGGTTTCGCCTCACGAGGAGGTAACGCAGACTCTTGCTTCACTGGAGAGATTATATAGTCATGTATATATACATGTGGTATATATCCATATACACATTAGAAAGGGAAGTCGCCCATATTGGGGAATCACAGGAAAGTCACTTTGGCACTTGCGTGTTTCAAGTTTGGCCTGAAATCCTGCTTTGATATCTACGTGAACTGGGCGGTGCGTCTCCATTTCCTCCCAGTTCCCACATCGCCTGTAAACCCGTGGGAACACCAGCCGAAAATGTTTTTTATCATGACAGTGTTTCGGCCTGCAGCTGAACACGTCCCGATCATTGTCTTGTCTGAGACTAGGCCTAAGCCTGGCCCGCTACAAGATTTTTCAAATTTTAGCAGATGTTGAAAATGTGAGACACCCTGCACATAACGACACATCATGATACATTTAACACTTTTGTTCCTAACATGTGTGGACGGCAGCAAGACCCACTAACACATTCCATTCACTAACAATCAGAGTCCTGATCTTGCAAAGTCCCACGAGACACGAGACGGAGGCGTGGCTACACCAGATTACCAGAGTCCCAACTCTTAAAACCGGAAATCTTCCAGTCAACAGTCAAACGTGATGGAGTAAGCAAACATAGCGGGAGACGGGCTATAACTAAGCGATGCTATTTTTTGCACTAGTTTTTACAGAAAATCCAGAAGGAAAAAATAAAAAACAGTGGATAAAGGGAAAAAACATGGACTGTACTTTATTATTATTATTAATAATAATAATAATAATAATAATAATAATAATAATAATAATAATTATTATTATTATTATTATTATTATTATTATTATTATTATTATAATTATTATTATTATAATTATAATTATAATAACTTAAATTTGTATAGCACCTTTCAAAGAACCCAAGGTCGCTTTACAGGAGAAGGGCAAGGGGGGGGGCAGATTAAGGGAGAGAGGAACAAAAACAAAACAAAGGAATAGCTAAACTCCCTAACTAACTAACTAACTAACTAACTAATTAACTAACTGATTAATGGGGAAAAGCCATGGTGAAAAGGTGGGTCTTGAGGGTTGTTTTGAAAGTGTCCAGGGTTGGGGCGTTACGGATTACGGGAGGGAGAGAGTTCCAGAGGGCGGGGGCTGTCACGCTGAAAGCTCTGTCCCGAAAATTCGTAATCTGGCACGGGGGATGGACAGCAGACCCATATTTGCGGACTGCAAGTTCCGGGATGGAGTGTGCACGTGGAGAAGGTCGGACAGGTATTGAGCGGCAAGTGCATGAAGGGATTTGTATGTGAGGAGGAGTTTGTAGGAGATGTGGAACTTGACCGGGAGCCGGTGGAGATGGATGAGGGTGGGGGTGATGTTCTGCCAGGGCTTGGTGTGAGTGAGAACCCTGGCAGCTGAGTTCTGCACATACTGGAGCCTGTCGAGGGCTTTGTTGGAAACCCCGGACAGGACTCCATTACAGTAGTCCAAACGGGAGGTGATGAAAGCATGGATGAGGATTTCGGCCACGGAGTCTGAGAGTGAGGGACGGAGACGGGAGATGTTTTTGAGGTGATAGAAGGCGGACTTGGCGATGGATCTGGATGTGACTGAAAGGAGAGGGTAGAGTCCAGGATAATACCCAGGTTGCGGACCTCGGGAGATGTTGTGATGGGACAGCTGTCGACGAGGAGGAGGAGATCGACAACCTTGCGGAGCAGCGGCTTTTGGGCCACAACCATGAGCTCTGACTTTTTGTTGTTGAGTTGGAGTCAGTTCATTGTCATCCAGGTTTTTATGCAAGAAGGAAGTTGACCAGAGACTGTGGGGGGAGCAGAGTGGGTGGTGAGGTGCTGAGATAAAGCTGTGTATCATGAGCGTAGCAGTGGAAGTTGAGACCATGGTGACGAATGATCTGGCCGACGGAGAGTAGGTAGATGGTGAAGAGTGTTTGACCGAGCACAGAGCCTTGAGAGACACCAAGGTTGACTGGGGCATAGGGGGAGGAGGAGCCGTTGATGTTGACAAACTGAGTTCTGTTTGATTGATATGATTGAAACTATGAGAGAGCTGTACCAGTGATGCCAAGGAGGTCGGATAGGCGTTTGAGGAGGATTGTGTGTGAAACTGTCAAAAGGAGCGGAAAGGTCCAAGAGGATGAAGATACTGATGTTAAAGGAGTCTGCAGCAAGGAGGAGGTCGTTGGTGATCTTGATTAGGGCAGTCTCTGTGCTGTGGTGTGCTCTGTAGGGTGACTGCAGGGGTTCGTAGAGCTCATGGGTGGACAGATGTTGATGGAGCTGGGTGGCCACTGCTATTTCCAGGACCTTACTGAGGAATGGAAGGTTGGAAATCGGCCGGTAGTTGTTAAGATCGTCAGGGTCCAGACCAGGCTTCTTCAGGATGAGAGTGATGGAGGCGATTTGGAGACTGGGGGGAACTGTACCAGATGCTAGGGAGGAGTTGATTATGTCTGTGATGGAGGGGCAGAGGGTAGGAAGGCAGGCTTTCACCAACGCCGTTGGCATAGGGTCCAGGGAGCAGGTGGAGGCTTTGGCTTTGGTCACCAACCTCGAGACTAGTGAAACATCCACTAGGGAGAAGGAAGAGAGAGAGCAGCAGCTGAGGGTACACTGCCCAGTGTCTGGGAGGAGGGAGAAGAGGGGGCAGGAACCAGGAGTTGTTGGTGAATGGTGTCCACTTTAGCTTGGAAAAAGTCCAGGAACTTGGTGCAGAGGTCAGGGGCGTCGGCAGTGTGGGGGGCAGCAAGGGGGCGGAGCAGACAGTTTATGGTGGTGAATAGTGTTCTGGGGTGGTTTGGCTAAGAGCCAATAAGGGTGGAGTAGTAATTGATCTTGATCCTGGAGAGTTCCTCCCTGTAGGACAGCACATGGTCTTTAAAGGCCAGACGGTGGACAGTGAGGCTAGTTCGCTTGTAGAGTTGCTCCAGGTCGCAGGTTAAGCAAGCAGGTCAAATAGAGCTGGTGCACCCACTGACCTTATATTCCTGAAGGTGATGGAACGACCAGGGCGCTGCATGAGCAGGGGGACAGGGACGGTGAGGAGGACGGCCTGATGGTCCGATACTGCCAGGTCCAGGCACTGCAGATGGGAGGGGGGGGTACTGGTAGAGCAGACTAGTTCCAAAGTGTGACCTTTAACGCGGGTGGGGCCTTGGACATGCTGTATGATGTTAAAACAGTCCAACAGTGACAGGAATTCAGCAGCGAAGCTGCAACTGGAGGTGTCCACGTGGATATTGAAGTCTCCCAGCAGGAGGGTAGATGGAGACTTGGAGCAGACAGAGGACAATAACTCGGTAAGCTCAGACATGAAGGTGGTAGAGGCCTTGGGGGGGCGGTATATGAGGACAATCTGGAGTTGAGGAGACCCAGAGAGCGAAAATCGAATACACTCAAAAGATGTTATACTCGGTGTGGGGATTTCCTTGACCCGGATTTCAACTTGGTGGATGACAGCCAGCCCACCACCACGGCCTATGGAGTGGGGTTTCTGTTATCCTGGGGGAGTGGCTTGGTTGAGTGTTATAAAGTCCTGCTGATTTTGCCATGTCTCAGTTAGACATAGAAAATCAAGTTCTCTGTCAATGATAATGTCATGGATGATTAGTGCTTTATCATTTAAGGAGTGGGTGTTGAGCAGCATGTAGGAAGCAGTAGAGGAATCCGGCAGGATGGGAGGAGTGATACTGTCAGCACAGAGCAAGGGCTTCAGACAGCTGGTGCGCACGTGATGCCCGTTGTGATGACGTCGACGTGCAACACGGAAGAAGGGTATGAAGGGTAAGGTTTGGGCTTGGGCAGATTTACAATTAAATCGCCTTTCAGCAATTGACACCAACCATCGCGATTGACATTGATGACAGACAATTTTAAATGTTTTTTATCCACCAGGGAAAATCTGGGCTTTGAAGCTGTGCAAGTGCAGTTTACCGTGTTCTTAAAGAGTGAGAGAGAGAGGAAAAGGGAGAGAGAGGGGGAGAGGGGGCGAACGCTCTCCCCCTCTCTCCTCAGAGCTGTGGAGTAACCACTGGTGATCGGATCTCACTGCCCCGCTCTACAGTCCCATGCAAAGACTTTGAGGGGCAGGTGCTCGAAAAAAAGAAAAAAGGAAAGGCACATGGACCCCCAGCTCCGGTTGTAGGCATTGTGCCGCTCTGGACAAACGGAGCAGTACGGCGGAGCCACAGTGCGCACATCGCTGGTGTGCCAAAGTGATTCATGAGGTGCTCCTAACGAATATATCTTGCCCAGACAATCCGCTACCTCGATGCCCATTCACGCTTAAAAAAAGCACACCTGATAAAAAAGGGCACTATGGGGTCCCTCGGACACCGCCCCGCCCACCCCCCCCCGCTCTAAATACAAATCTTGTGATTATAATATTGCAATATATAATATTATCTCATAGAAAAGATTCATTAGATTTGATTTATTTTGTTTCCTTAGTTTCTAACTTGTATGGAAACATAAACCTAACTCTCCAGACAGCGGTGCGCTCCTGTGCCTGTCTTTTTATTTTAGATCTATTTATTTCCGTTTGTTTTTTTTAGTATGAAACCAATTGATTTTAACACAACTGAGTAAAGGGGCTGTCCTGTCCCCCAAAAAAACCTGTGTCCCCACTGTCGGGAAAGCGGGGACGCACGGGTGCGGACTAAATACTTAATACTTTACTTATAAATAATAAATCCTGCACTTCTGGAACAGGGAGGTCGTATTTGCCACATTACATTACATTATGTTGTATGTGTGCATGAGCCCCTCTACGTGTGTGTGTGCCCCCCCTCGATTAAATTGTATATACACGTTATATATATCGGAATATTTATTGGAATTTTGCACGATCGCCCAAGCCTCCCGGGCATGCTGCAGTGCGAGCTTGACGCTTCACAGCGTTCAATGGCTGCTGTTGTGTTTATTACTTCTTTAGGTTTAATCGGCTTGGCCGTGACAATCCACAGTCCTCGGCCATCCTCGGGGTTCTCCCCACAAGTCGGGTATTGGATCCGAAATATGTTTCATATTTCCGATTTGCAAATCACAGGACGGACTTTAGAATCCTCATTGATTGTCGGAAGGGCGGAGTCTGCCCCACCATCAGCTTCATTGTTTTGTGCTGTGTACCCAGCTTTAATCACTCTTTTAATCTGGATGAACAGAAATGGTCTTAAATAGGCTCAGACTTGCCCTCGTCTTGGTTTAAAAAAATCTGATTTCCATAAGGGAGATTAGAGCCAATGTAGGTCTTAGTGAAGCTTGAATAAAACCTTTGGATTAAGGGATGTAGCCTCCATGTGGACCAGGTTTATCTGGACTGAGACCAGCACCAAGACCAGACAGAAGGGGCTGACTAGTCCTTCATCTCCTGAGTCTAGGACTTCCTAGTCTAGAACCAATTCATCTTAAATTAAGCAACATCTCACCTAGGCATTTTTAAATTCTGGATTAATTTAAGTAGGATAATCTTAGTCTTGATTTTGATTAAACCCCACTGATATTTTATCATCCATCCATGACCGTCCTTCCATAATTATATTTGTCGTTTTCATTTTCGTCATTTTCATTTCAATGCATTTGAAATGTTTGGGAAATTGGATTGGCAGCATTTTCCCTCCTACAATTTTCAATAGGAGCATCATTTCACTGACTTATCTGAGACAGATTCTTGGATGGAGGAACATTACATAACATTTATAGGAAGGCAATGCAGAGCCATTTAGGCGAGGCTAGTCCCAGGGGCCCGACACTCCTGAGCAATGACGTTGTCATAGAAACAGGGATCAGGAGCCTTAAAGAATTGTGTTAATTATGAACACTGTTGGTCATGAGCGGCCCCCAAGATGTTTTTTTGTTGTTGATGTTGTTGAACGTACAGATCAATCTTGGAACTTAGTGCCCATCCGAGAATTATTATTATGATACTTTTCAATAGCGTTTATGGGAAAACTCCCCAAAACGCCTTACACTCCGAAGTGTATTTTTGTTTTATGATTTCTACGTCTTTCTTTTCGGCTGTCGTAGTTTTTAGACACACATGCATGCACACATGGCCGACGCACACACACACACACACACACACACACACACACACACACACACACACACACACACACACGCACACACACATAGACACACACACATACACAGTTGATCTCCGGTGCTTAGTTCGGCATTTTTAGCACTGGTGCCCTGAGATGGATTTCCACCACAGGCTACTGTCATACACAGTAAATGTCAAGAACACACACACACACACACACACACACACACACACACACACACACACACACACTCAAACATGAATAATGGGAAATGGTAAATGGGGTGCATTTGTATAGCTCTTTTCTAGTCATAAGATTCAAAGCGCTTTATAGAACATGCCTCACATTCACCCTTTCACACACATTCATACATCGATAGCAGGTGCCGTGCAAGGTGCTCACCAGATAACACTGGAACAGACACAGATTCTTGCCCCAAAAATAGAAAACGTAATTAAATTTCTTATAAAAAATTATAAAAGCACATAGTGTTTCTCCTGAAATGGGACCAAGATTCAACCTTTTCTAACCACAGCAGGATTATGTTGGAATTAACCCTGAATTTCAACCTAAAAAAACATTGATTTGTAGGGGCAATTGCAAAGAAATCCCCCAAGAAATATCACAAAACATGACGACTAATAAACCGCTCAGAGAACGTGCTCCAGACTGAAAGAAAATCAGAATAAATTAGAATCATAGTGGTACATTTCATACACGGGAATTCGAGGATTGGTGCATTTCTCTATGGAGAATTTGCATTAAAAAAGTTTAACAGGCTGAAAAATCAAAAAAATCATAAAATAAATAAATAATGACCAGAAATAAGATAAATAAATAATAATCATAAATAATAAATAAATAAATAAATAAATAAACACAATTAAATAAATAAATCAAGTTAAATACAGTTACAATAAAAATAATGATTTAAAAAATATAATAATAATAATAATTATAATAATAATAATAATAGCAGCAATGATCATAAATAACAATAATAATCTGTGTGAAAAATCAAAACACAAAAAGTGAAAAATAACAAAATTCTGTCGTCTTTCATCTCCCAGTTCTTCCCGTACGGCGACGCGTCCAAGTTCGCACAGCACGCCTTCAGGACATTTGACAAGAACGGGGATGGCACCATCGACTTCCGGGAGTTCATCTGCGCCCTGAGCATCACGTCCAGAGGAAGCTTCGAGCAGAAGCTCAACTGGGCCTTCAACATGTACGACCTAGATGGAGACGGCAAGATCACCAGGGTGGAGATGCTGGAGATCATAGAGGTGAGCAGAATCTATCTATCTATCTGTCTATCTATCTATCTATCTATCTATCTATCTATCTGTCTATCTGTCTATCTATGTCTGTCTGTCTGTCTGTCTGTCTGTCTGCCCGTCCATCCATCCATCCTCCTAACCCCACCTCCTTTCCTGTTCCCTCTCTCTGTCCAGGCCATCTACAAAATGGTTGGCACGGTGATCATGATGAAGATGAACGAGGACGGCCTGACGCCCGAGCAGCGTGTGGACAAGATCTTCTCCAAGATGGACAAGAACAACGACGACCAGATCACGCTGGAGGAGTTCAAGGAGGCAGCAAAGAGCGACCCGTCCATCGTACTACTGCTGCAGTGCGACCTTCAGAAATAGGCCGAGGAGGCGACGGAGGCGGAGGCGGAGCCGCCACAGACTGCACACGACCAACAGTTTCATGTTCCATTCAGTTTGCAGCTATTTCCACTGAAACAGAAGAAAAAAAACAAAAAACAGAAAATATTTGCTTGGACTACCTTTCAACGGATTCCGCTTCTTGTGTTTGAAACACTCGTGTGCATGAGAATGTTATTTGCTCTAGAAAAAAAACCCTACACATAACATTCACATAACTGGCGAAATTACACACACACACACACACACACACACACACCTGCACACACACAGACACACACACAAACACACACGCACACACACACACACACACACAACCTATTTACACCTTGCGCAAAAATATATAAATATAGATATATAAATATAGATATATAAATATGAATATATAAATATATTTATTATTTAAAGATCAACTGCCAAAATGTGAAGTGTGCAAAGTATTTTCCATACGGTTCCATTCTAGCAGAGCTTGCTGCTCTATTTATTACTGTTCCCAGTTTACCGACTCTAGCGGTGTGTGTTCCATCTTACTGAACCAAACGTCCCACGGTAATGGACATTTCTCCAATTCTCGGTCAAAAATAAGTCAAAAACAAACAAAAAAGACATATTCGCTTCGTGTCTGACTATTCCTTTTCTCGAGACACGCTTGTACCGTCGGTAAAAATAAAACGTAAATGTAATGTAATGTTGATTTGCATGCCTTTAGGTTCTGCCTTAATACCTCCTGTTTTTTGCATCCTGTTACAATTAGCCGAAGACAGAAAGCCTTATCAAAGAGATGCGGTGACACTTTGACTGGACGATTTTTACCACGCCGACGCACGCACGCACGCATGCACACACACACACACACACACACACGGCGGCGGAGCTTCTGCGAGTCTCGTTTTTCAGGGCCAATTTTTCCTTTCGATGCTGTAACTGTGGGAGCATGTTTCCTCGTACGGTAGCTTTTAGTATGTGTTGCCAAGCAGTAACCAACCCCCCGCCCCGCCCAGCCCCACCCCTGCCACGACCCAACCCGCACCCACCCCGTCCTTTTGCATTAAAAAGTAACCATATGCACTCATCTTCTGAATCTGTTTCTGAATGAGTAGATGATGAATGTGACGAAAAACAAAGAATAAGAATTGGGGGAAAATTGTCTGGAAGCGAATGTGCTCGAATTAGTTCCTTAGAGAAGGACGCGTTCCTCTAGGCGTCACTGACGATAGATAAAATTTACCTGATTGGTCAACATGGAGAGATTTCATGTGGAGCGGATCAGACTCAGTTTCGACGTATGTCACCGTTAGGCTGCATATCAACGAGCTGGATGGGGACAGACGAGCGGGACGTGATGCGGCCATGATCGAACATAGCGTCGCCCTCATCTGCTTTTTTTTTTGTGTCAACAAACGTAAAAAATAACACAGAGCAGGGAGACAGTGTAGGAACAACGGTCGACGATGGTTTCTCCCTCTCTCCTCCCGGATCCCACCTGTAAACCCCGCTTCCCCTGCTCCCTCCTCTCGCTGGCCAATCAATCTTTTTGTACTTTTTTACTTCCCTCCCTCTGGTACGTACATTATCGAGCACTCCGACTGCACAGAAGTTCGGTTTGATTCGTTCCCGGTACGGTACGCACGTCAGAGGACGGACATGTTGAAATAACCTATGAAGCCTAATAACCCCGAACAGGTTTTCCTTTTCCTTGCCACCAATCCACAAAAACATATTTTTTGGTAACCCCCTCACGTTTGGGCCCCATGTGCACACTTACCGAGCCTTGTCCCAGATGGTTTGTAATCGGAGAGAAAGTCCTTTACACGACGACTACTTTTGCCCCGGAAGTGTTTCTCTGACCCTTGACTCTTACGAATTACTGTTGCTTTAATGATCAGGACGCCAAATGTGAGCCATGGCAACCGCGTATGAGGATTCTTTTGTAGCATGTATTGTGTTCCCCAATGACATGGCTGCACTCTTCCCTGTGTTGTGATTTAATCGAATAAAAAGGAATTCTATGGGCCACCGTCTGGTCTGATCACTCCGCATAGCACACGATAAGATGGGATGGTGAGATATGGGATGAGGAGTAAGAAAATAACATACCGTGCACGGACAACTCCCTCCGCAAAGTTAACACGGAGACTGAGGAGCACTGTTCTTACTAGCAGAACTATGCAAATTGCAGTTACACTAAAACAGTGCTATTCAAACTGTCTTTTTGCACGCCCATCTCTCTGGGATTTCAAGCAATTGATCAAAAAAAAAAAGAACGCCCGAAAAGGTACAAATAAAAAATGTGTCATTTGCAAACTAACGTAGTTTAGAGTGAAGTAGTCGTGTCGTCACATATATTTGTGGCTGTTATTCCCTATTCACACAGAACGATGCACAACTAATTTCAAAAATTATAATAATCATGGGGGTACACAAACATGTGTATCATCAGTGCCGGTCCCAAGCCCTGATGAATAGAGAGAGTTGCGTCAGGAAGGGCATCCGGCATGGAAACCATGCCAAATCAAACATGCAGACAGCAAATCTGATTTCCATACCGGATCGGTCGAGGCCTGGGTTAACAACGACTGTCACTGGTGCCGTTAGCAAACAGGGTGCCAGTGGAAATTGTGCTACTGTCAGCTGAAGAAGAAGAAGAAGAAGAGAGGGAAGGTGTATCCAGAGACAGCAGGAGGGGAAGAAGGGTAGGGGAGTAGAGTTGAGAGTAGAAACTTTGAACGTTGGCACTATGAAGGGTAAAGAGAGAGAGCTGGCTGACATGATGGAGAGAAGGAAGGTAGATGTACTATGTATGTGTACAAGAGACCAGGTGGAAGGGGGGTAAGGCCAGAGTATCGGAGCCAAGTACAAACTGTTCTACCATAGAGTGGATGGCAGGAGAAACAGGGTCGGGATAGTCTTGAAGGAAAAATATGTCAAGAGTGTTTTGGAGGTGACGACAGAGAGACAGAGTGATGAGCATGAAGCTGGAAATTGATGGGATGATAATGAATAAGGTCAGTGCGTATGCTCCCCAAGTTGGGTGTGATGGAGAGCATCCCCAAGGAGGAGAGAGTGGTCGTTGGAGCAGATCTCAATGAGCATGTTGGCGAAGGGATCAGAGAGGAATGTGGAAGGACAGATGGTGGTGGATTTTGCCAAAAGGATGTAATTGGCTGATGTGAATACATATTTCAAGAGAGGGAGGAACACAGGATGACATTCAAGAGTGGAGGAAGGTGCACACAGGTGGACTACATCTTATGCAGGAGGTGCAATCTGAAAGAGCTTAGTGACTGCAAAGTGATGGTAGGGGAGTGTGTGGCTAGGTAACATCGGATGGTTGTCTGTAGGATGACTCTGGAGGCCAAGAAGAGGAAGAGCGTGAAAGAAGAGCCAAAGATAAAATGGTGGAAGTTGAAAATGGAGGAGTGTTGCATGCGATTTAGGGAAGAGGTAAGGCAGGCAATAGGTGGAAATGAACGGTTACCAGATGACTGGGAAGCAACTGCAGAAGTGGTGAGGGAGACAGCCAAGAAGATACTCACTCTATCATGCGGGAAGAGGAAGGAAGACAAGGACTCTTGGTGGTGGAATGAGGAAGTACAGGAGAGCATGGAGAAGAAGAGGTTGGCGAAGAAGAAATGGGACAGTCAGAGAGATGAAGAAAGTAGACAGGAGTACAAGCTGATGCGGCGCAAGGCGAAGAGAGGAGTGGCAAAGGCAAAGGAAAAGGCATACAACAAGTTGTATGAGAGGTTGGACAGTAAGGAAGGAGAAAAGGACTTGTACCGATTGGCAAGACAAAGGGACCAAGCTGGGAAGGATGTACAGCAGGTTAGGGTGATGAAGGATAATGATGGAATGTGCTGACTAGTGAGGAGAGTGTGTTGGGAAGGTGGAAGGAGTACTTTGAGGAGTTGATGAATGAAGAAAATCAGAGGGAGAGAAGAGTGGATGATGTGGGGAGAACAGCATTAAAGAAGATAAAGAGTGGATTGCACTGCTGCCTCACAGCAAGAAGGTCCTGGGTTCGATTCCCGCCTGGATCAGCGCTGAGCCCTTTCTTGTTTGCAATGGTGATGGACAGGTTAACAGATGAAATCAGGCAGGAGTCTCCGTGTACTATGATGTTCGCAGATGACATTGTGATCTGTAGCAAGAGTAGGGAGCAGCTTGAGGAGAGCCTGGAGAAGTGGAGGCATGCATTAGAGAGAAGAGGAATGAAAGTCAGCAGGAGTAAGACAGAATACATGTGCCTGAATGGGATGGAGGGCGGTGAAAAGCTAAGAACGCAAGGAGTGGAGGTTGAGAAGGTGGATGAGTTCAAGTACTTGGGTTGGACCATCCAAAGCAGCGGAGAGTGCGGGAGAGAGGTGAAGAAGAGAGTACAGGCAGTGTGGATTGGGTGGAGAAGAGTGTCCGGAGTGATCTGTGACAGAAGGGTTTCAGCAAGAGTGAAGGGGAAGGTCTATAGGACGGTAGTGAGACCAGCTATGTTGTACGGTTTAGAGGCGGTGGCACTGACAGAAAGGCAGGTGGCTGAACTGGAGGTGGCAGAGTTGAGGATGAGATTTTCATTGGGAGTGACAAGGATATAAGATAATAATCATAAAAATTTGATCATGCAGAACTAATAAACTATTATCCTATTAGATTTGGAGACTTTAAATAAACATAGTGCTTAAAATATATATTAAAGCAGACCGCCTTGCAATACCTCTGCATTCAACTAGGGGGTTGCACCCCACAGTTTGAATACCACTGCACTAAAGTAAGTACGGGTAGCAGCAGCCCTGAGACAGAATTACAGAAAGTGTCAATCAATACAGTATCTGAAATCAGTGAATCTTGCAGTACATTAGAGAGGAATAGAAAATAGAAGATCTTCATCCTCATGGAAGCAATAAAAAGGTTCATTCACCTCAATGTTGAGTTATGAAAGGCTTTAAACCAGGGGTCTCAGACTCAAATGACCCAGGGGCCCCTGGCCAGGTGGTCTTCTTCTAAGGGGGCCGCGTTGAAATTCACAGGAAAACCAGCCTGTTTGGTTTTGTTCCCACACATTGTGATTTAATCCCGCTCCGGCGGGTTATCTCCCAAATAGGAGCCTTTCTGTGTGTGGAGTTTGCCTGTTCTCCCCGTGCTCACATGGGGTTTCCTCCACCTCACGTCAGTAAGGACCCCCCTCAAAAACATGCACCCATCATCGTCTGACCAGCGATGGACACTTATCACCTGGTCCCCGGGAGCGTCCACGTATGCTGCCCACTGCTCCTGGCTGTGGCCCCGGAGGAAGGACAAGCCAGGATGGGTTAAATGCAGAGGAACCATTTCACCGGCCACCATCCAAAGCATGTGCGTGTGTGTGTGTGTGTGTGCAAGCATGTGTTGTAGTGTGGTGTGTTGTGTGACAAATAAATAAAGATTCTCTCTTAAATTATCACCGTGTAGCGGGCCACATTAAATTGTCTTGCGGGCCTGTAGTTTGAGAACCTGATTTACTGCCACACACTGGACTCTCCAAAAAGGCAAAAAATAAAAAAGGAAACGAAAAACCTTCAGGAGAGACTTATATGATCTCTCCTGAAGAATTGCCCATAATAATACAAATATATACAGTATTATGACACAAGTACCTGTTTTAAAAATTGTTTTCAGCACCTGAGGATTAAATTCAATAATGTGAACTGGCACTAAACATTCCAAAACATTGAGAAAGTGCAAAAAAAACGAATTAATCTTCTGTTTCCGCTATGTTGTATTATATTCCAAATAGTCTAATAAAAAATATCGAGGTGAACATTCATCAGTGTATCAGTCTATCAGTCACACCAGTTTTTTGGAAACCCATGAGCGCCTCAGACAGGTCTTTAGAGCTTATCAAAGCAGTGTTATTTCATCAGTCTGCTCCACCAGATCACCTTTGAAACATTCAAAATAACATTTATATGGTCAATCACAGACACATACAATTATAGATTCTTAGTTAGACCAAACATGCAATAGAAAACTAAAGCCTAGGTATAATATGAAAACATTAATATATTACACAAATAAATATTTAAGAACAGTTTTTGTTTTTTTACAATTTATAGGGTTCAGATGAGGGACAGTGTTTCCTCTTCCTTGGGTTTCAGTTTCCAGCATTTTTCACAGATTTACATTTCAGCGCAATTTCAGGTTGAGATCATCTTTTCATTGGCTGTGCTATGCTCTCTGTGGGCACAAAGTGTCGCCATTGTTAAATAATTGAAGGGACCATAATAATAAATGTACATTGATGAAAAGCCACCCATTTCATAGAGGACATTTAAATATGTACAACTTATCATCAAAGGATATAGTGATTGAAAATCTTGGTCAGTATTAAGATATCAGCAACTGCCACATTGATGTTCATCCCGGAACCCGTCACAAAACCAGCAATAATGGATCACGCAGAGTTCATGGGAAGGACGTGAAGAACCATTAAGAAGTACAGTCTACACTGAGATCCATGTGACCAGAGGCTTCAGGCTGAACGAGAATATGATGATGATGATGCATAGATGCACACTAGATACCGATCATAAGTTCACATGAAGAAAAGTGTGTTTGTATTACCTCTGATTTAAAAAGACGATAAAAAAATCTCATATCAAAGGTTTATTTTACAGAAAACGATACAATGTTGGGAGTGATGGACCCTGGGGTTCATAGTCTCTTGTAACCTATGCTAGTATTTAGTTGAAGAAGGATTGCAACAGAGAATTGCTTAATCAAGTCATTTGAAAAATTTAAAAACAGATGGAAAAACTACAACAGGGGTAGAATGTCGTAATAAATCAGAAAACACAACGCAAATTGTCAAATTCGTAAGAAATAAGAAATAAAAATAAAAATGTTCTGATCTCCTCAAATGGATACCTTACATCAGACCCATTCAGTCCAAGACATTTTGTCAAAACATTTCCACAACAATGACTGCGGTATCAGGACCCTCCTTCTTGACCGAGCAGGAACTGAATTTGTACAGGAGACGCACAAACAGGGGAAACATGGCGGCTTTCCATGTGACTACTTGGGGGGGTCTGTGTTGATTCCGTATTTCTCTTTTAGGAGCTTTAACTGCTCCTCCTTCTTCTTTGTGTCCATTTTCTGGAAAGCCTGCAAGAGATCACGCAAAGAAGGGACAAAAAGAGACAACTTAGGGGTTATTTCAGCTTCATAAGGAGGCCTTTTAGTTAAAATATGTGAATACATGTAAAGTATCACAAGTCTTGTTGCCCAATATACTGCAAGTCCAAATTGTTTCAGTCAGATTCAACTGAACTGTTTTATTTGTATATATTAACATTAAACACAAATTGAAGGCTGTGGCAATCACACATACTCTGTTTGCGTTGTAGTAGAGGACCACCAGGTATCTGTTGCAGACATTGAAGCCTGATAGATGGTCACAGGCGTTTTTGGCGTCAAAGATGTCCTCATAAACCACAAAGGCTGTTCCTCTTGATTCAGGCGTGTTCCCCCTGAGAATACACGATGCCAGAACATGACAAATGTCCCTGTTTTCCCATGGTAATGAGGCCACAATGGAAAAAGAAGCAGGCCAGGGAGTGTTGGACGCAGGATAAAGTAAAAGAAAAGACAGTCTACCATACAGCCAAACTGTCCTATTCATAAAAACCTAACCATTTTAAAAGCAGCTTTCAATTTATAGTTAGGCCTGTTAAGGGAACAATGAATATAAGGAGCTAAAGGTCATATTAGTTACAAAAATCACCTCAAAACAAAAAAAACCCTTTTTCTTTACAACAATTATGATAATTTTGTCTTACTGACACTGAACAGGTAAGACTACTTTGGTCATTTATTCATCCACATAAAGAGACTTTGGTTGTTACTCACGTTCTGATCTGACGTATTGGTCCATATTTTCCAAAGATATCGTACATTTCCTCGGCTGTGATCTTATATGGAAGATTCCTGATGTATAGGATGCGGTTCACTTCGGGGGGTAACCGGATCTGCAGGAGAGGGGAAGAAGAGAAGACGAGATCATTATAAATCACACAATACGAAAAGGGAAGACGAGGAGATACACTGACTGTAGGATTTAAAAAGACTTAATGATCGTGGCTAATGCTGTGTTCAGACTATGTGATTTTAGCCTGGTTTTCCACATGGCTACAGGTTCTTGGGAGATTGCTGAGCAAAGCCCCAGATTTGAGACAAATCATAGAGCGCTCCTGTGTGCGACAAGCCTGTGGTGTGAACTGCTCACAACACCATCCAACTGCAGGACGAGCACTCGCCAACGGCTCGCTGACGCAAGTGAGATATCAAGCAGGTTTAGTATCTGGTCATGTCGGGATCAAGTCAGGAGTGAGGCACTGAGCTACAGCTAATGAGAGAAGGCAGTGCACTGCAGCAGCAGCCAGAAACACACAACATACCTATTTTACTTTTCTCCTCTAGGTTTTTAATGTTTCTTATTTAAATTCTGGTTTCATTTTTTATTTTACAGCGATCAACAATGTTATAAAAGATAAATAATCCTGTCCATCGTATTGCGTCATTTCCGACGTTACTTCTCGCATGTGTTTCTGTAACAAAATGTAGTTTGGAGATTGGACAGACTCGTATGGGATTCCTCCTGGTGAAAGATCTTCTAATGTGTGACCCGCTGTCACCGATCAGTCATAGTGTGAAACTACAACGACTTTAAGATTTCCGATCACAAGACAGAAAGTTGTGCAGTGTGAACAGTACAGCGATCGGACCACTTTGAAAGTCGTGTAGTGTGCCCATGGCATCAATGGCTTTAAAAAGCCTACATGTGTGATCTTGTCTGATCCCCCTCCCTAAAGACATTTTAGTTAATGTCTGTCATGAAGATAATTGCGATTAAGAATTTAATGGTCTTTATTGATCACTTTTCGCCACTTTCATAGTGCATGCCTTTTACAGTGTAATAGCGCATTGATTTATTGACATTGAAACTTAAAAACTCATAGAGCAGCCTCATATCAACTCAATTGATGGAAATGCACAAATTTGGCATTTTATTCCTTCTAACATTAGATCAATCCTCCACTGAAATTTTAATGGAAACATGAATATTGACAACGACTTTACCAAACGATTGCATTCAAGCGATTATGTAGTAACGGTGACAACTCACGTGACAGAATAATAATAAAAACAATTAACTCATTATTTTTCAAGTCTGTAACATGTGTTGATATTGAAAGGCGAAAACGTATCCAATGTCTATGCTAAGAAGATAATAAGCTAAGCTAGTGCTACGGTCTCGTTAGCTCGACTAGCTCCTCTACTAGTTTAGCCTTCTTCTCTTCATTATATATTAATATTTTTTTGTTCATCACTTGTTTCCATTGTTCAATTTCAAATAACAAACTACCAAAACTCACATTAGCGCGTTTCGCTGCTTGCATCGCCATGATGAGACGCTTTAATGTGAACAGTCTCCCCCGAAAAAAAAATAAACACAACGTTGTGCCGATTTTCAAAATGGCGGCGAAGAAACGTTGACGCGGGTTGATGACGCAATTCCAGTACGGCTGGGTCGCTTGATGCTGCGTACTTCTGATGTCAGAACTCCCACCTCCTACCAGGAAAAGAGCGAAGGGTAGGACAGTTACGGCGGAATTCCAAGTCAGAATTTTGGGGAAGATCGCTCGGGCCCGAGGTTACCGAGACAACAGACATAACGTCACAACAGCACGTCGGCGCGAAGTTCCTGTTGTTAGGGTTTTATTTGAACACACGTCCAACTAATAAACTTTACTAACCTCCCGATTTCCGATTTCCCATGAAACGCAGCATTTCTTCTGGGCACGGTTTCAAGTTCAAGTTCAAGTTTAAGAGATTATTTGACACATACTTACACATACGGTCGTACATATATGCAGTGAAATGTCATGACACATGGAATATTGAATATTGTTGCGTGTTATGAGTTTTGATTGTAATGCATTTTGATTGTTTTAAAAAATACATGTTTATCAAAGGATTTGCATGTGTTTTTAGGTGAGAGATCGAAAAAATATTTCTTCCAATCAAATCAAATGAAAGACGCCTCAATATAGATGTATGAGAATATATCTTGGATTACAATCGCAGGACCACACACTAATTATTTAGGAGTTTAGAAACTAGTTTACTATTCCAATTTGATTTAGCATTCAATTTTTTATTAGGAATTCAAATTTTATTTATAATTCCTCTCAGCCCAGCCCCAGGTGATTAGGGTGGGGAGGCACATGTCCTGCTCCCTCACCCTGAATCCCCCCAGGGCTACGTCCTCAGCACCCTACTGTACTCCCTGTACACACATGACTGTGTGGCCAGGTCCAGCTCCAACACCATCATCAGAGGTGAGCAGCTTCAAGTACCTGGGAGTCCACATCACAGAGGATTTAACATGGACTACACACACAGACACTGGTGAGAAAGGCAGGAGCGTCGTTACCACCTCAGGCAGCTGAGGAAATTCCGGGTCTCGTGAGGATCCTCAAGTCCTTCTACTCTGGAGCAGTGGAGAGCATCCTGACAGGCAACATCACTGCCTGGTTTGGGAACTGTACTGCTCAGGACAGGCGGGCCCTGCAGAGGGTGGTGCGTTGAGCCGAACATACCACTGGAACTACCCTCCCCCCCTACAGCACTTATAAACCAGTAGGTGTAGTAGCAGAGCCCGCAGGATCATGAAGGATCCTCACCACCCCAACAATGGACTGTTCCATCTGCTGCCGTTGGGCAAGCGCCTCCGCAGTCACACAGTGAGAACAGAAAGACTGAGACGGAGTTTCTTGCCGCAAGCCATAAGAACTGTCAATGCTGAACTCACCAGGGGTCCTAACAGAAAGCACTGAGACACTCACACAGGCCCCACTGCCTTACTGTACTGTATGTAGCATACTGTACTGCAAGCTACCGTATCACTGTTCTGGGTTACTACATACTGCGCTGTATTGCTGTTCTGTTCGGTGTTCCTATATTGCTGTGTCGTACTGTGGTATACTGTACTGTATATCTCCATACACCCTTTACTCACATGCACTTTACTGCACCTATCTGTATATACAAATCGCCTATCCTATATACATAACCCTATTCCCTTCACTTCTATTTTGTACCCACACTCTGTATCACCTTTTTGAGTCTATTTTATTTAAACTAAATTAAATTAATATTGTTCTATTCACTAACTGCATTACGTTTTAGGAATCAGCAAGTTTCAGTTAGTTAGCTAGGTAGGAATTAGTTTAGCTATTATGTTCGGTTTAGTAACATTTGTGCATAATCTCTGGGTGCGTTGCAAAGACATTTCACTCCATATATGTATGAATGTAAGAATATGTTTGTGACAAATAAACCTCCTGAATCTCTGAATCTTGAATTCAAATTTTAATTACAATTCAAATTTTATTTAAAATTCATTTTTTATTTACAATTCAAATTATATTCATAATTGTAATTGTACTTAGAATTCGTATTTTTCGTATAATTCGTATTTTTTTCAAATGTGATGATAAAAGTCATAGTATATTTCTGGAATAAATTAATCACATTTTAGGAAGAAATTGTAGAAATATCGAATTTAAAGGAGTACTGTTGTATTAATAATCATAATAACAATATAATAATAATAATAATAATAATAATAATAATAATAATAATAACAATAATAATAATAATAATAATTACAGTATTTGAATAAAATGAAGAAAAAAATATATTCATGTAAGGCAGCGTTTTCACATATCCACAATATTATGTGGATATATGTATATATATAAAATCCATATTATATATATATATAATATTATATATATTTAAGTTATTATTAATAATTTGGGTCTTCGGGTTTTAACTTATTATTAATAATTTAGGTTTTTCGGGTTTTAGGTTATTATTAATAATTTGGGCTCCAGGTTTTAAGTTATTATTAATAATTTGGGTTTTCGGGTTTTAGGTTATTATTAATATGTCGGGTCTTCGGGATTTGAGTTATTATTAATAATTTGGGTTTCTAGGTCTCTAGTTGTTATCAATAATTGGTTTTAAGGTCTAAGTTATGATTCATAATTTGGGTTTTCGGGTTAAAGTTATCATTGATCATTTGGGTTTTCGGGTTTTCATTAATAGTTCCGGTTGGAAACGGGGGAAAGTTGCGCCGTGCACCTCCGCACGTTGGGCCTAGTTCACCGGAGAAAGTTTGTTAAAACGCCGTTACGTAAATTCATGCTTCATCGTAATCGAGGGTACGTTTATTATTATTTATGTATTTTTGATAAATCGTACGATCTACGTTGGTTCACAGACAACAATTATGGGATGTCACAATCCCGGACGTTAAATCCCGAACCTTGTAATTGACGCGGAGGGATAGTGCGGCTCGTTCGGCGGCACGTCTAAATCCGACCGACGGATCATTACGGACACAGTGCCCTAAAGCAGACGTTACCCGGGTGAGTATGGAAGGGCGGGGAGTCGAAAGCAACACCACCCGGGTTTAGGGGGAGATACCCGACTGGCTGTGCCGCCGTCCCGTTCATCTACACGGCCACGAACAAAACAATACCTCGCGGCGAACGGAACATTGTTCAGAAACGGTTTGACTAGCGCGCCGGTGCGCCCGGAGACCGCGAGCTCCGCTTCGTGCCCTTCGCTCCGAAAAATAGTCCAATAGACCGCAGCGGGGCGAACGTTTCGCGCTGCGCAACACTGACCGGACCCGGTCGCCGGTGTTAATGTGCAAGTGGACGCATCCGTCTCTCCCAAGTCCTCAGTTGTAGTTTCTGTGTAGCGTCACAAGACGTGGCCGTTAGCATTAGCACGTAAGCCGCGTGAAACGGAGGGCGTGGATACAGGTGGAGAGGGTTCTCGTGACAATTATTCAAGATTGATTGATCTCGATTGTTTTAATATTTTGCTATTGTAAAAAAAAGTGGTCCAAATAAAAAAAATATTTATATATAAATCCATTTCATCAGTAAAAAAAGGAGCGTCTGGTTTGCTAGGCTACAACGCCCTGTCATGTTCTGTTTGTGCGTGAACAGTCAGTGCAGCGTCCCCTAGTGACCAGTGGCGGTTTCTTTCCTTCCATTAGCTATCACTGCAATAAGCAGGCCTAGGGTAGACTACACTAATGGCTTCCAAAAAAGTAAAAGATTTAGAGGAAAACCGAGAATTCAATGATACTTAGACAGAAACGTTTGCATTCACAGCTGACGCTGCCAACTTGCCAGTATGTTTGACAAAGAGGTGATTTACAAATGTTTATTTTTGGGACTGTCCAGGCATGGGGTTAGCTCTTAATTGTCTGTTTTACTATGCACTTTATATTGATTTAAGCGTAAATCTTGGAGATTTAATTTGTTTTTGGCAGCACCAATGCCAAAAAGCGTATTTGCCATTATGTGTTTGGATTTCACTTCCCAGAGATCCAGTGGCGTCAGTCCATTGGTAGCGCTGGAGTGGCCCTCGGTCTATATCAGTTACTGTTTGTGTTCGGAGACGGATGACCACCATGCTGACAGATGATTCTCCTTTTACATGTTTTAATTTTTTGTGTCTGTGCACAACCATGTTAAAATTAGATGGGCATACTTATAATGAACAGACATGCAGTCTGCACTTCGCCGGGGGGGTTTCCATATCCCACGAAGAGTTGTTGTGCCGATCTGTTATGCATATATTATATTACACATGCTATTATCAAACATGAAATCTGACCAGTGTTAGGGTCCAGAAGCGCTGGGGCTTCCTCTGCTCACTCCGTGGCAGAGGGAGTGAGGCCCCCTGAGCTGACGTTGTGGATCTTCCTCAAACGCCATATTGAACTCTAACTTGCCCGGCGCAGCCCCCAAAAGGAGAGCGATATAAAGAAAGAATCGGCGATTTTCAATGATGTCTTGTCTCACACGGTCAGAGAGAGTCCCTCGGTGTCCTCCAAACGTCCCTGCATATAATTGCAAAGCCCAGATCGGGGGGGGGGGGGCTGTGTCCACCAATACCCGGTTCTTGATTCTCAGAATACTACAAATTCAAGGCCTTTCATCAGTGGACCATAGGCTCAATCATCTTTGTGTTTAAAACATTCTGCGATAGTGACTTAACAGACATTTATTTAAATAAAAGTCTTTGATTGGCACTTTAAATAGCTAAAGTCATTAACATTGACCTGCAATATCTTTCGGTAAAATATGAAGTGAAAACAGCCAGAGCTTGTTTAACACTGATCTATATGATATATACTTTTTTTTTTTTTGCGCTGCTCTGGGCGATCTAAATAAATGTAATGTTAATTGGCTCTCCCCCCCCAATAGATTGCAGTTGAAATGACCAGATGACTTCACCTACAATCAAAATTTCCATTCCTGGACTCCCACCGCCCGGATCACACATTACAGTTCTCATAACCAGAATAAACTTGAATCCCACCTGTGTGCTGGTTGAGCTATGGGGAAACCTCAGCCAAGAGAGGAAAGCAGACCATCAGTACTTGCAACAAAGCATTCAATCTCCTCAAAACCTATTTTGTGAATTTGAGGGAAATCCTGGAGACCAGTGCTTGGTCCAGGTGGATACTACTTGGTACAGGTCACGCATAGTTTCAAGAAATGGCTCAAATTACAGAGTGTTCCTCATTGACAAAGGGTGGATGCTGGGCACCACCACCAGTATGCTGGCATGGAGTGAGAAAGAGCACTTCAAACTTCCACCTGAAGTGGAATTCTGCGTTTTGTCCAATGTTCTGCCCCTCTCAACTGAGAATAGGTGGTCTGCTATGGCTTTGGAGTTTCTTAAAACACTTTCAGGGAGGTCTATGAATGCATTTGTGCAAGATGTGCTGGTGCCAGACAGAACCTTTCTCCTGCACATCCCTTGCATAGAAAAACAAATGCATGAAATGGGATTCTCCAGAAAGTTATCTCCTGAAAAGTTCAAGGACTATGTGTACAAGTCACTACATTATGACAGAGGAGAAACGATGTTCACAGAGCACTGGACAGTGCCCACAGGAAACAAACCCTTGGACATGAGAGAACCAATAGAGAAACGGCAAACATTCATGTACCCAGAGCTGCCCAAAGGAACTGTGGAAACCGTTATCATCACAGAAGTGACTAACCCTCTTAGAGTTTTCTGCCAGCTGAAGGTGTTCTCACAAGAGCTTAAGAAACTCACAGAGCAGATCACACAACATTATGACTGCAGAGCAATTTCTGGTTTTGTCGGCCCTCTTATGCTTGGATCCCCTTGTGCTGCAAGAGGAAGTGATGGTAGGTGGTGCCGGTCTGTTTTACAGCGGGTCGTTCCTACAAACAGTGTGGTGGAAGTGCTTAATGTTGACTATGGTAAGAAACAGTTTGTACATATGGACAATGTAAAACCACTGGCTTCTGAGTTTTTCAGAATGCCGGTGGTAACGTACGTCACCTCGCTGCATGGCATAATTGACAACGGTGTGGGATGGACAGCAAACCAGATTAGTTATCTTAAATCCCTTCTCCTGTACAAGACTGTGATTGCCAAATTTGAATACCAAAGCCTGTCTGAGGGAGTTCACTATGTCACGCTCTATTGCGATGAAAACCAAAACATAAATGCTATGTTTGACTCTTATGAGAGGAGCCAGCTTGAGTGTGAAAAGTCCTGTGGAGGTTATGCCATCTGCAGTTATTCCAGTAAACCAAAGAATGAAGCCCAAAGGGAATCACAGACTTCTACAAAAGCTGTAGATGGCACAAAAGGGAAGGGGATTGGAGGGAGGTTACCAGTTGATGATGATCTGCCTCTAAATTCATCTGTTGTGGCAGTTGTTTATCATGTTTCAACTCCATCTGAGTTCTGGATTCAAACACAGAAATATGCTATTGATTTTGGTCTACTCTTGGGTGGCATTTCTGAATATTACAGAAATTCTGAAAATCAAGACATCGTGAGATGTCCCGCTGTTGGCCTCTACTGTGCTGCCAAAGCACCAGATGGTGTTTTCTACAGATCAATAGTGTCTGAAGTCAGTGAGACCAAAATAAAGGTTTTCTATGTTGATTATGGAAACACTGAAGTGATTGAAAGGAGCAGCATCAGGGCTCTTCCTGAAATGTTCAAAACACTCCCACGGCTTGCTTTAAAATGTAAGCTGGCTGGGGTTAAGCCAAAAAATGACTCATGGAGTGTGAAAGACATTGAGTTTTTCAGCAGATCAGTCATGGATAAACTCCTGACAGTGCAAGTGATCTCCAAGTGTGAGGACTGTTATGTTGTTCGGCTAATAGACTCAATAGCTCGCAGAGAGAGCGATGTGAGTAGGCTGATGTGCAGTTCTGGCTTTGCAGAGACTGGTCAGCAACAAATTGAGCTCAAATGCAAAGTAGCCATTCCAAATCCCAAGATACCTGTTGTACTGAATCCAGGTACCACATCTCATGAAGCTTATGAGAGCAGTAATATTTCCATTTCTGTCAACCCTAAAATGAATGAAAGCAGGCCCATCTTTCAAGAGCACATGTTTCCATTAGGAAGTGCCCTTGATGTCAATGTTTCATACCTCCAAAGCCCAAACTCATTTTGGTGCCAGCTGGTACAAAGTGCAGGACATCTGAAACTGCTAATGCAAGACATGCAGACCTTCTACGCTGGTAGCCAGTATCAGCCATTTGTGGAAACTGCATGTGTTGCTTGCCATCCTGACAATGGGATGTGGTACAGAGCCATTGTAATTAAGAAGCATGTGACAGCCTTTGTAGATGTGTTGTTTGTTGACTATGGCCAGATGGAGACAGTCTCCCTCTATGACCTGAGGAGAATAAGTCAACCATTCCTAAATCTGAAAGGTCAAGCGTTTCGATGCAGTCTTTACAACCCTTTTGAGCCCACATCACTGATGAAGGACTGGGATAAGCGAGCCATAGCTCAGTTCCAAGACTTTGTGGAAACTGCTGCATCCAGCCATATCATTTTAAAGTGCACTATATACTCCATAATGTATAATGAGCAAAAGGGTGTCTTTAACATTGTGGATCTACAAACTCCCTTTGAAAGTGTCTGCACTCGCATGGTGCAGCTGGTCAATAATGCACCTGCGAAAGAAGTCTCTGGGTCCTCTTTCCGACTGGATACATACTGCTATTCATCGCACAACATCAAAAGAGGTACAGAGGAATTGATTACTGTGACATCAGTACATGGCATCAATCATTTTTATTGCCAGCTTGACAGGAATACTGATGTGTTGGAAGACCTCACATTGAAGTTACACAGCATGTGTGACACACTTAAAAATGCGAAACTCCCAACAACCTTCGGGGCTCTGTGCTTTGCCAAATACACTGATGACCTCTGGTATCGGGGACAGATCAAGGCCACACAGCCATCCATTCTCGTCCATTTTGTGGATTATGGAAACACTATTGAAGTGGACAAAACTGACCTGCTTCCAATTCCCAAGGAGGCTAGTGATATCATGTCTGTGCCTGTGCAAGCAGTTGAATGTGGTCTCATCGATGTCCCTGCCAATGTTTCAAGTGAGGGAAATGACTGGTTTAAAACCAATGCAACAAATCAATCTTTCAGAGCTCTGGTAGTGGCGAAAGAACAGAGTGGTAAACTACTGGTTGAACTATATTACAGAAAAACCCAAGTCAACTTGAAAATCAAAAATATGCATCTACTTGAGGATAAAACGCCAAATATCTACCAGGCTAGAACTTCATTTGAGGATTCCAGTCATGCACAGCATGCTTCAAAAGCTGCCCTACTATGTGCCACAGTGGTGGGAGATGATGCACACGCTTCTGCACCCAAACCATTAAGCACCATTGGAGTTAAAACAAAGAAAGCAAAGAGTCAACCATCACAGATATACAAAACACCACACCAAAGACAGCTTGCAAGAGGGACACCCAGGAGTGTCAGAAGTGGCTCTGATGCAGTGGAGTCTCATTCTACTGAACCAGTAAAATGGATCATGTCTACAGAAAGCAATTACACGTCCAAATTACATGGCGCAGGGTGTCAAACAAGCAAAGTGATACTTGAACCTGAGATGGAACCCCTCCCAAAACTCACAGATCTGCCCCCGAAGTCAATAACACCAGGTACAGAAGCGGATGTATTTGTCTCATATTGCGACAGTCCACTAAGTTTCTATGTGCAACTTGCCAGGGAGGAGAATGACCTTTTGTCAGTCGTGGAGCAGCTCAACAATAGTCATTCAACTGTTAAATCGATCAACTTGAAAGCCTTGCATCCAGGTGACCTTGTCCAGGCAGTGTTCCCAGAGGATTTGTCATGGTACCGTGCGGTTTTGAGAGGAATCCAGGGAAATGGACTCGTTCGGGTTGAGTTTGTTGACTTTGGAAATACAGCAACAGTTTCGATTTCACAGATCGGTAGATTGCACAAACGATTCCTGCAGCTACCTGTTTACAGTACACATTGTCTTCTGAGTGAAGCTGCGGATCTTGGAAAAGAAATGACACTCAATCCAGAGGTTGTGTCCACTTTCAAAAAAGATGTTCTCAGTAAGCTGAAATGTACATTTCTCAAGAATTTGGGATCTGTGTGGGAAGTCAGTCTTGAATACTGTGGTATGAAGGTCCTGTGTAAAATGCCCACCAATCAAAGTGGTTTTCCTGATGCAACTCCAGAGAAAAATGCTCAAATAAAAGAAAAGCCTAGCCAAACCCATATCACCAGAGAGATGCCACCCGAGAAGCCAAGTTTGAAGCCTTTGTGTTACCATAAAGCTCACATTTCAGAAGGTCAGAAATTTGATGTTTATGTTACAAGCATAGCATCGCCTAAATCCTTTTGGTGTCACTCTACAAGCACTGATGATATCAATAAGATCACAACGTACCTTTCAGAAGAGGGACATGCCGTACACCATGTGCCTGTTGATGCCAGCCTTCTCTCCCATGGTAGCCCATGCATTGCTCTGTTTGCTGATAAGCAGTGGTATCGCGGAGAGGTCATCAGCAGAGATGGAGACATGCTTTCCATTCACTTTGTGGACTATGGAAATTGCTCCCAAGTCAACATTAGGGATGTGAGACAAATTTCATCTGGGCTGGTTGAAATACCAACACAGGCATTTCTATGTGAGCTTGATGGCTTTGACGATGTAAACCGATGCTGGGAAAATGGCACAGTAAATTGCTTATCAGAGCTAATAACCGATAAGTTGTTACAACTGAGTGTACTGAGAGTAGCAAGAAAAGATGGCACATTAAGATACATTGTTCAGGTAGAATGTGAAGGCAACAACATCAATGAGATGATGAGGGCATATTGGAAAAGCTCCAAAAATAAAAGCAACACTGATGCTACTGAATTATCTGGTTCACACAAATTACTCTTATGTGATGGGGCTATGCCACAGTCTCACCTGCAAGAGGAACCTGAGGATGCCATTGCTGCAGAAATCAATATGGTCATTGGATCTGTGGAATCGAAGAGTGATAATAGCGATGAACGGTGGACTCATGAGTTATCAGAACTGACATTTATGCCAGAGAACAGTGCTAGCTCTGAGGCTCCTGTCCAGCCCGAGTCTTTGGCCAGTATTCAAAATGAGGTGATGGATCAGATTCTAGTGGAAGTTGATGAAACTAACAAACCTCAACCAGCCACATGGCTCAAGAGTTGGACAGAGCTGGTTTCAAGCCAGGTTGTGGAAGTGGTATCTGAAGCTCATACCAATGATAATGTCCATCAACCTTGGTCAGATGATCTCGACAATAATCAAATTGAGCAATGTTCAACTAATGGACATGGTGAACAGGGAAGTTGTACATCTGATGAAGACAAAGAACAAACTGTTGGTCCAAACACTCATCACCTAGATGATGTTCATGAGGAGGTTGAAGGGCCAACAACTGACCAAATTCAGAAGAAATATGATGGAGTCCCCCAGATCTGCATTGATGCTCTGGCTGAGGGAGCAGAGCGTTCTCCTGCCATGTCCGACAAGCTGGAAACCAGAGAGGGATGCATTCCCCTGCGTGAGGCAGAGCCTGAGACTGCAGCTACTCAGTTGGAATTTTTGCTTAAAGTGAGGAATGCCCACAACGAGGAAGGCGACACTGCTCTTCATTCAGATTTTGGTGAGTTATGCAGTTAATTTCTTTATTTATTTTTATTTTTTACTTGGTTCTTCTAGATTTGGGTTGGTAATTAAATGTTGTCATGATGAGCCTCTATTTTCTGTATTATGTCAGCTATATAAGCTTATTGACACTCAGACATTAAAATGTCTATTTTAATAACACATTGTTTCATGTTGCCCAGACCTAAATGCTAGATATAGGTGTACAATGTGGGGGTAAAAAGTCAACTAAATATGTTCATAATTGTCCTAAATATATATGGAAAATCTTTAATTGAACACTATCTCAGAATTTCATAGATTAGATTCAACTAATTGTCATTACAGAGTACACGTACTGAAGCAACAAAATGCATTTCTATGCATTTTATCCATCCTAGTAACTAATGTATCTAGGAGCAGTGGGCTGCCATATAGCGGTGCCCGGGGAGCAGTTAGGGGCGTAGTATTGACATGATCACACAATCTTAATCATAAACTGGATGCTAAACTATAATTCTTGCTTGTCTGATTTGTATGAATAGGATTTGGTAATCTGACCAGAGTTCAAAACAACCAGGTGTAAACTGATATTTTGCATCTTGTCTTTTGTCATCTGTCAATAGAGGTTGGCCAACTAAGACCTGCTGCGGAAGTTCTCCCAGTTGGTTCCCCTTGTGTCCTCTGGTCACCAGCTTTGCTGCGTTGGTGCAAAGCAATGATCTTGAAGAACCTGAAGGACTGCAGTGTGGTAAATGTCAGAGGAATATGTTACTATTAATGTCTTATGTTCCAGTTTGAGACATACATGTGGGTTTGTGAAGAGATTGCCTCTGAGTATTGCCTCTATTTGCTATAGGTTATTTGTATTTTAAATATCAGTGTTTGTTAGTAGAGTAGTTAGTAGATCGTTTCTTTGAAATAAATGCAATCGCAAAGACCAGTAAATCTGCATTGAAATAATATTGTGAAGAAGGGCATGTGTGCAAATTAATTCTTAGTGGGTTCTCAGCCTAAAGAAACGGCTCCATGAAAGAGGGGGGAAGGTGGCACTCATCAATAAATAAAACACAAGTCTTCATATATACTGTTTTTGAATAATTTAAAATCTGACCACAGGCATCTCAAAACCTTGATCAGAGAATAAATATATGGAGTCAACGATCAGTTATCACTTTGCTGATGTGTGTATATATACCCATAAACCACAACATCAAAACCACTGACAGGTGAAGTGAATAACATTGCTCATCTCGTTTCAATGGCATCTGTCAAAGGGTGGGATCTACAAGGCAGCAAGTGAACAGTCAGTTCACATAGTATCTCCAAAACAGCAGGTCTTATTGGGGTGTTGCCTGTATGCAGTGGTTAATACCGACCAAAAGTGGTCCAAGAAAGGGCAACTGCTGAACTGGCGACAGGATCATAGGCCCCCATAGGCTCATTGATGTGCGTGGGGAGCCCGTTGGTCCGGTCCCACAGAAGAGCTACTGTAGCACAAATTGCTGAAAAAGTTAATGCTGGTTATGATAGAAAGGTGTCAGAACACAAAGTGCATTGCAGCTTGCTGTCTATGGGGCTTTGTAGCCGTAGAACGGTCAGTCCCCATGTTGACCCTTGTCCACCGCCAAAAGTGCCTACAATGGGCATATGAGTGTCAGAACTGGACCATGGAGCAATGGAAGAAGGTGGTCTGGTCTGATGAATCATATTTTCTTTTACATGATGTGGATGGCAGGGGTTAGAGTCTGATTCTATCAAGCAACTGTGGGATATCCTGGAACAACAAGCCCGATCCAACTCACAGGACTTAAAGGATCTGTTAACGTCTTGGTGCCAGATACCACAAGAGACCTTCAGAGGTCTTGTGGAGTCCGCGTCTCGACGGGTCAGAGCTGTTTTGACGGCACAAGGGAGAGCTACACACTATAGTGGTGGTTATTAGTGGTGGTTTTAATGTTGTGGCTGATCAGTGTATACTCCACCGCACCTTTTTATATAATTTATATTAAATTCCACTTTTGTTCTCCTTTCTAGCTGAGTTCAGCCTATGTACTAATATGAATATTTTCATTGCCAGGCTCAGCTGGTTGATTATGATATTGAGATGATGGTTGATCCTGAAAGTATATTTGTGACTGTGTCACTGGACTCTGAGCAGGTTGGTGAAACAAAACAACCAGTGTGTTGATGTGTCCTTATCCCAGACCACCACAAATGCCACAAATGATTGTGTTAAAGGTTCATTTACCAGATTTTCTCATGCTGGTTTTTCAGACTCCTACCGATGACAGTGCCACGTCTTTTGAGGAGTCACTGGGTAAGTTCCTAGTACTCTTTGCCGTGGATTCAAGGTCAATGTATATTCAAACTATTTCATACCACATTTTAGGAACAAAGAATAATCAATGCTTCACACTGAAATCATACCATAATGAACCATCAAGAAAAGGAAACATTTGTAATCAGTATAGGACACTTGATAAAATGTCCTGAGGATTGTATCAAATTCATTTTGTGTTCATTTGCTATTTCTGCCTTTTTATATATTTACAGATTTGGTTGAACAGAGTGACTGTGAGGACACACTTGCAGGAGTTGGTGAAATGGTAACTTGTGTTGTAATGTTTCAATTTACAGCATTTGAAATGCAGGGATGCATACTGTACATCAAAGCATGGATACAGCATGGATGGAATGATAGGAATATCAGAAATTGGACCGATACCAGGCTACGATAAGGAATCAGTGTCAGAACATTGTTAATACAAAATATCTAATCCTGAGAGTTAATACAATGTCAGCTATGAAAGAAAAGTGACTTGATGATGCTTGTGCTTTTCTGAAGCATGTTGGATGTCTCTAATGGAGAAAAATCAATCATTGTGCTCTGCCAATTTGTTTACTGTTATGGTAACGGCTTGGATCAGTACTAGGTGTCATTCAATACTTTAGTTTAGAACTCGGGAGAGATAGTGTGATGTTGGGCCATCCCTCATCTATATGACCAGTCTTTATAGGATTGGTAGTTGTGTTTGAATGTTTCATTTCACATTGCATTTTTCATTTTATTTATTCATTTCAAAAATGTTATCTCCCCAAGTTGTCATATTTCTCCCTGTACATCAGTTTGATTGTGTGCGGATTGAAACGTTTTTCTGCTTGCATTTAGCTCCAGGATGAATCTGCTTTGCTCTTTATGCTGTTACAGAACTGTAATGGTGAGTAATGAATACTCTTTGAAATCCAAAGTATACCTTCTAGGTCAACATTCAGCAGGCATGAGCACAGCATGGCACAGCCATTGCTGGCTTGACACTCTTCTATTTTTTTATTTTATTTTTTGCGGTTTATATGGTGTCTTGGATTGGATACCGGTCTGCAGGTCCTTACGATTAACAGAAACATTTTATCTGATTTTATTTGTCCATTTATTTCTTTGCCAAAATAAATTTTAACTTGATTCTTCTGCATCAGTCAACATTTCTGATGTTAAACCTGAAACCACTTAATCTAATACTTTTAACTATGTTCTTTTTAAAAGGTTATTTTAGTATTACATTTAGCTCTGATACCTACAGACACTGTAATAATTCTAGGTGATTTTGGAGATTCAAACATCAACAGGTCCAATTTTAACTTGTAAAGTGTTCCTTTATATAATGACCTCACAACAAAATCCCAAATAGCAAGAACGTTGCTGTGATTGTGACACTTAAGAAATGATTCTGGCCAGTTAACATCCAATACATGAACATAAAAAAATAATAATTTTGTTCAGGAAAAAATCTTTCAAAATTTCAACTTGTGTATTTGACGTTGTGTATTTTTGATGTTTGTCTTGGCAGCTGCTCATTCTGCAGAATGGGGAGAAGGTATAAATGTGGCTTCACAGGAGGAGACTGCGATTCCTCTGGCACAGAAAAAGGTAGCTACACTACTTCCGTCTGCTGACTGGATTGTTTTAAGGATGTGAACGTCACAATCGTAATAATGACCTGGTTATTTCTAGAAGCTGCCAGTTGGAGAGGAGAGCCCTTACTGTGAGGAGGAACATTCTGGTTTGTTGCTCTTCTTGATATTTAGTCAACCAATTGAAAGAATCCATTACTTTTTTGCCAATTTGAACAAAATCAAAATCTCTGACTGTTTTACTTTTTATATACTGGAAAACATTCCAGTATGTGTGCCCTGTAATAAATATTCATGACTGTGTGTAGTATGCCATCCATACCATCTGATGCGTAACACACTGCGTACAACACTCTCGTACTAAATAGGTGTACTAAATAGTATCATAAGCCCCTTTCCCAAATTGTATCCATGCCGGATTAAAAAATATCCTGCAAAGGCAGTAGGTAGTTATTCCTTCATTGGCCTGCTTCATGGAGAAGTTCCGTATGGAGTCTGTTCCCACATAAATGACTGTTACGGATACAGTATGTAATGCTCACGTGAGAGGTGTCTAATATCACGGGAGACAAGGAAACAATCTGTTTAGTTTTTAGACCAGCGCTTCGTTCCCTGTCTTCCTGCCCCTCCCAGACGGACTCCTTCCGCCGCTGATGATCCGTCCCTGGATCTAATAACACTAACCCAATATTATTAAAATCAGTGTGATCATTTTCAACCTATCCTACACTCTGGTGCAGCTGGCGGGCAAGAGCAGCGCTTGTGCCCGATGTCCCCACACTTTGAACTGTAAAAGACGTCTCGGGTCTGAGTGGCACTTTTAAGAAGAAAAATAAAATTTTAGAATATCAGAATTTAAGATCCGTCTCTGTAGATATTGGACTTGTTTCAGTTTCTCGTCTTTGCAGCGGCGCTTCACAGCTCTGTCGGACTCACCATTGATACAAATGTGTTTGTTTTTTTTCTGTTTTTTTTTTTTTCTCTAAAACAAAAACTTCTGAAATATTTGTACGAAATAAATATTCGTAAAAACCTCCATTCAGAGCTGTACTGGCATTTTACGGTAAGTAATACTAGGTCGGGAGTGAGGAAATTTACAGAATGACTTTTATGGAACGTCAAGACCGGCTCCTGTTCCCGCATTATGCAAATACGGAACATTGCCAGTAGATTTACAACTTTCAGTGCAAGTGGGAAAAGGGCTCTAGTGTGGATGTTGGATGCTACGTTGAATCACAAATAAATGTCCTGATCCTTGGAATGTCGAGATGCACTACTTTGTACCTCCCTGCTTGCGTGTGTTTTCCACAGCGCTGGGAGCAGACGTGGAGCTGGGAGACACTGCTCATCCTCAGGAAACGGTAGGAGAAGTCGGCGTCTGTACACAAAACCAGAAAATCACTTTTCTTTGACTGTTTTTTTTTTTTCCTTTGCTTTTTCTATTTTATTGAAGGATAATGTGGCAGAGACCACAGAGGCCTTTTCTGCAGAACAGTTCACAGGTAAGAACCGCGATCCCCTCGTTATAGAATCTAACACTTTTGTGTCTTTTTTAATAATGACTTAGTGGGTCTTTTTAATGCCGACTTGAACCGTACAAATGTCAGTTGTAGATCATAAGTACTCTGGTGTCATCCAATGCAGAGTACTGAACAGACACATTTGTTTTAGAGCATAGACTTGGACTGGAGTGAATATAAATAATGGTTGACATATAATAGCAAAGTGCATACATAGTTCTATGTTTAAAAATAAAAAGTTTGTTTTTATTGGTGTGGCTGGTGTCATGTTTCAGCACCAATATCAGATTCCCTTTGGGTATTGGTCCATTAATAATCCAGCAATCTATTAACCTGAATGAAGCGGACCACCGCTCTTGTTGCTTGCTTTTTTTTTTTCTTAAACGGCGCTTATTCTAAACTGTCTACACATCAAACTTTTTTCTTTTTCTTTTAAACACGTATTTGTGTCGTCGTGATTCATGGGTGTTTTGCAGTCGTTCACCTGGAACGGGGACATGGGGCTGAAAGTCTAACAAGGGACCATCGGTCCGACCAAGCTCCCATTCCGTACACGGTAACTACACTCGCCCCTCTCTACAGTACTGTACTCAGGGTCAATTTTGTCAAACTCTATACTTCTCAGCAGATGTTTGACCTTTTTACTCCAATACATTTATCAAAGAATAAATTGTCATTGTGAGACCATCAACACTTGGAGCTGAGCGTGTCTGAAGCTCTTTGAGAGTTGATATAAAGTACAAAATGTGGAATGGTGGACTTATCTTAGGTTATTTATACTTGTGACTCAAAAATGACCTGATTACTTCTCACACCACAGAGTATGTATTAAGTCAACACCGTCCAAAATCTTTAAATCTACAAATAACATATGCAGTGATTTCACAATGGAAACTGACAAAGAACCCTGTGGTGACCTTCGTCTTTCGACCCCTTTTCTGACTGGGATTATATTTTTCTAGGATTTAAAAGATGCCCCCATCAAGGAAAGGCCTTCCAACCCCGATGACGGTCTGGGTAAGTAAAGAAGCACTCGGCCGAATCCTCCGGTGGATCCTCTCAGTTTTGCTCCTCTCTTTCCGTTTCAGAGGCTCAGCTCACATCAGTGTCCCATCTTTTTCTGGTCGTCAAGGACTGCTCGCACAGAGCAGCGTTTCAGGCGGAGCAGTGAGGATGAGGACACGAGTTTTAGTTTGATCGCTCAGTGTTTAAGTTGAATGTGGAAGTGTCAATGTGCCCGTTGGGTGTGACTTGAGATGACTTATTTTTGTTGCACTAAAATATTTGATGTCCTTGTTAAACAGGTGAATTTGCCCTGTTCTGTGGTCTAGGGGCCAAAGGTTTTTCTATTTCAATACTGTGAACCTTTTGGATGGGGAAAAAAATACCTAGATAGCATGTTTATTTTTGTTGAGTTAGGCCAATAAGTGTCCTTCTGCTTGCATTCCAGATAATTCTTTTTAAGAATTACTAATGTGTCAACACAATTCGACATCTGAAATGTTCATGCATTTTGTTTGTTTAAGGAAGTCAGTTCTCAAATGTTCTTCTATAAAAACTGAATGAGGGTCATTGCAATTTATGTTGGCACAATAAATATTACAGTTCTGTGATTCTGAGTCATGCCCCTGACCGTGCACTTTTAAAAACAAATGCAAAATTAAAGTTTTGGTAAAGATTGGGAAACTTGTTTCTTTGAATCTGCTCTCACAGACTTGATCCTTGAGGCCTGTACATAAAGCCCGGAAATTGTAATTATAGGAAACTAGAAAGTGCTGAAAAGCTGCTCTGAACCCTGGTAGATCATTTCAAAATGAGCAAAAATGCAAACTCACATTTGTCTACAAACAAGATTTATTGATTTCAGTTGTGTACAAATGAAGATACTTGAGACGGTAACTGCATGATGGTGGATGGTGGCGAGATGAGTAAAGTCAAGGGAATAACAGTCGTGAGGCTGAGGCTAAGGCACATGGTACATGTATCTTATCACACGTCAAGTTTAGAAAACTTCTCTCTCACACACACACCACCCCCTTACATTCGAAGTATTAGTGTTTTTAATGAGATTTAGGATTTAACTAGATGAATATATGCATTCACGCTAGATGTCCCCATTCTTGGGAATAGAACTTAAATTGTCGGATAGCATGTTGTCAAATCAATGACAATTCTTATTTGCGCAACATTTCTTAAACCCTAGAATGCACAGGGTGTGTCAAATGACCTGGATGATTGTTTTCTTGCTTCATTTAACAATTTTTAGGAATTCCTAAAATGTTTTTCATGTGAACTTTTTTCTCAGTTTGATTAAATATTATGTACAAAATAAAATAAATCATTAAACCTGGACATTTTACCAAACATCTGCATTCTTAGGGGGGTCAGACTGCCTATGCATTCTAGAATCCAGAAATATAATTATATTTCGGTCCAATTCCTACCTCAAATGTCGTATCACAAAGCAACCGCGTTGTGTTCCCCGTCGAGGGAGATGTTCTTTATAGGTATTTCTGGGTTGCTTTTTGATACATTCTCTGGGACAGAACTTGTCATGATAGAACATTTGGTACTGGTTGCAATTTCACAACGGTTCATGTTGCTGAGTCAGCTCTGGCTGTGAGGTGGTGAAAAAAGGATGAGCCTGAGCGGTCCCTGCAGTGTTGACAAGTCTTCAGGCTGGGCACCAAGGAACAATATCAACATTGTGGAGTTATAGGAACTGGAATTATATATTAAGATTATATATTACTCTAATGAATTTAAAACCCCATATCAGGTTCATTGCATTGAACTATATGGCGATAGTGAGTACATCCAATCAAATAATTAGCAGGGCTGGACACCAACTTTTAGAAGGGGTTGCCATGTTGCAAATCATGCATTGGCTTTTGATGGCTGATTATTATTTTTTTAATCATTTGACAATTGAATGAGGTCAATCGAAAGATTTCTAAACAAATATAGAGATGTACCGCGCAGGTTGACTACGAGGCAACCAGACCGCACACCCTGGTTAGTGACGATTTTTGGATATTTCCCTATTTGTTTGGATTACAAAGTCTGCATATGAGGTATATTCAATGTCTGAATATTGCGGCAATCTTCATTACAATTTTAATATTATAACCGCAACAATTGTACTCCACATTGCATTCGGCTGAAACTATTATCTCAATATTGGATCAATTTAAAAGATTCTGATGCCACTGTCATGTGGATTGACTCCCAATGATCAACTCTGGCCCAGCCCTAACTTTTCCGTAGCTGAACCTTGAGTTAGACATCCGAGCGGCCACTCGTTCGTCCTTATTTTCCTTCCGTTAGCTTATTCAGTATCTGTGTTGCGGCCAGAGGCCAGACCGGTGGAGCGCAGGACTGGAAACCAACCGAGGGTCAGCGGTACCGGTTCAGATGGATGACTGGAGCATCGTCACATTGGTTCCTTGAATGAGGTTTTTGTCCTTCCCGTCAATCAGCGGGTCCCATTGGTTGAAGTTCTTCTCGAGGTCTGCAACAGCATTTTTAAGTTTTAAGTGTAAAAAAAAAAAAAAGCAGAGGAGACAGGATGAGGGGAGACACTACTTTTCCCACAGCTGGTACCATGTACGGTCCCGATCCATGAGTTTTACACACCAAAGGCCTTTCACTCGGATTTTCGAGTCCCAGACAAATCTCCCAAGATCTAAGGGGAATCATACGGAGGTCTTTTGTCTGTAGGGTTAAGTCATTGGCAGACGTTTGATTTGAGGTGGTCCGGAAGTCTTGTGATCTTCTAAAGCCAGAATATCAGTATCAGAATATCAATCCCTGACCTGTGATCGCCATCCTGCCAAATCCTAGTGTGTGCACTACTGGGATGGAAAAAACATTTTTGTATCGCTGCCATTAGACCACTAGTTCGGGGTTGTTAGTCCATAAAGATTAACATATACTTTTTTTTTTTTCCTTTATTGGAATCATTTAGAAAATCAAGTTAGTTTTTCTCAATTGGCTTACTCTCCAAAATCCGCGTCCTGTTTTAGTCTGTTATTGGAACAGAACAGATATCCATGTTTGGTTGCGTTTCCCTTACCAAGATGGCGCTGCAGGAAGGCCAGCAAGGCCCTGTTGCAGAGGTCGATGGCGATCTCAGGGTCGATCTCGCCCTTCAGCTTCATCAGTTTGCCGATCCAGTTCCCCGTCAGGAAGGTGAAGTCTGGGAAGCTCTGGTGCACCGTGCCTCTGTGGAGGGGGAGGGACAACTTAAAAACACGCTGAGTCAGCACATCAGCAAGTCATCAGGCCTTCCTCCAAACAGGGGTTTTCAAAACGGAGGGTCGTGACTGCGGGGTGTTGAAATAGATTTGTATTTGACCATTAATTCAGTGTTTTGTGTATTATGCAAAAATCACTTCTAAATTGCACAACTTCCAGAATATGAATTTTGTTGATACAGAGGTATATGTTTACTGTTAATTTAGAGGTTTATTGTCAACATTCAGTTTACTGTTTACATTCTGTGGTTTATTTTTCAATTGTTTTTTTGTGAAAAAATAAAACAAAATAAAATGAAATAAATAAATAAATAATTAAAAAAAAATATATATATTGTATAATATATATATATATATATATAAAATTCTATTTTTCATTATGGTTTATTGTACATTACCATTATTTTTTGTATTTAGGTTCTTCTTTCTGGTTCACTGTCAGGTTTATTTCAAGTTCAAGTTCAAGAGATTATTTGTCACATACATATACATACGGTCATACATATATGCAGTGAAATGTCATGACACCTGGTGATTACGCACAATAAGCTCTATAAGCTCTAAAAATACTAAAACATACCAAAATGTGCGTAATCGACACAAGGTGCTCACGCAGGCAGCCGCAAGGGGAGGCGCCACAATCGTGATTCTGGGTTCTATAATTATATAATATAATTAATTGACTGTGTTGTAAGCAGATCAAAATGAAGCTGAACTGGTTAAATTACATTTCGTGAACCAACTCTCCTGTCATCTGGGTTGGTGGTTTTCCAGCTGCAGGTTCCTATATTCATTAGTTATGGTACATGACCAAATCTTTCCAGTTTATTTTTTAGGTCATTTTTATATACATTTTTTTCGTTATATTTTTGATTTTTATCATTAGTTTCAGTGTATATAACCATGTTTTTATTGTGTGCACTTAATATATTGCCATTTTCTTTGTTATATTCTCATCCCATTACTTTATCATTATTATTGCAGCTGCTGTGACACTGCAATAATAATGTATGAAGTGTTTATCCATCTATTATAAAACAAAAAAAAAGGTATAATGTAATCATTTAGGAAGTGGTAATGGAGTCAGGGCTGCAGTGGCTGAGCTCCACCTGATAGTGATCATCTTCCTCTGGATGGCGGCCGACTCCAGCTTCTTCATGCGGCTGATGTTCCCCGCCCACTGGAAGCGCTCCGAGTTGATGAAGAAGATGGGCTGCCTCACCCGCGGAAATATCTCGTCGTCCAGGGGGAACATCCAGGCGTCCAGGGCCACGCCGCACCTGCGCCCGACGCGGGAAGCGGGAGAGTCTTTAACGTACATTCATTACATTACAATACATTTATTTAAAATCCATTCGTAAACCTCGGCCGACCGACAAGGTTCAGTTCGTAAAACTTATTTTGTTTTTCATTCACATCTGCAAAAAATTGATTATGTCTCTCTTCCTTTTTTTTTTTGCCTGATTTTGGTATTGACAGTTTTCTAGATATGTGTGTATTTCAAATACTGTTCATACAGACGGCACAACAAGCGATCACTGGGTGATTGTCCTCCTGGACTGAATCAATGCAACCTGCCGTCATGCAAAACTTGTTCTGGATTTTACTGCACGTACTTGAACTTGACCTCTTTGCACAGCGACTCGATCACAGTTGCCCCCCCGAAGGAATGTCCCACGGCGGCGATTCTGCACAGGTCCATGGAGTTCTGGCGGAGAGAGGAAAGGAGGAAGCACAACGAAACAGGGTGTTACAGGGAAGTAAAACACAACGGTGTCAGCCTGAAAAACAGTGGTGAAGAGTTCAGGGAAGAAGGCGTTCCGACTTTTGATTGCGTTTCTGGCTACAAAATGTCTTTGCAAATTTTGTTTGAATTTCTCACGTTTTTTTAGATTAATTCAGTGTTTACTTTCTTATAAAAAGCTCATGGGTTTGAGTTTCCACTACAGAAACGCTGAGAGAAGCAACTCTGTCCCTCATCAATTATGTAAGGAATCTGTAGTAAGAACTGTGTGTTGTGCTGTGTTAGCACTGTGTAATTCTTCTGAAACAGAGTTTTTAAGGCTCTAGCGCAGACATTTTCAACTAAGGCCCCCCCCCCCCCCCCCACAGTATTTTGAAAACTGTAAATCTCAAAATCATTTTATTTGAAAATATTCTGAAATCTAAATGTTATGTTCACTCATTATAATTAGGCCAATTTAGCTCATATTTCAATATACAAATATTAGATAATATATTGAGACTGACATTTTAAAGTCAAAGTCAGTACAAATGACTCAAATTGAGCTTAACGAGTGTTTTTTTTTAATACGTTCTGATCTGATACGATCTGGATGATCTGTACATGTGATGCCGACTGAAATGGCCGTTGACCTTTGTAACAGTGTAATGCTGCAAAATATTGCTGACATTTCTATTTTTTATGCAACTTCATCAAACTCGGTCATGAAGGAGTAACATGTCTCGCCATCTGATTTCCTCTAATGCCGACGTGGACTTTTTCTTTGATTGCGTCTACTTTTTCTTTTTTTACTTTTCCTTCGGCTGTGACCCTTGGTTTGGGCGCCTTATTTGTAGTTATATTTGTTGTATTACTTGTTTGTCGTCTTCGTTGATACGATTGATCGATTGATATTTTTTTATGTTATTTGTTGCAGCCAAACCCTGGTAATAATCCCTGTGACTGTGCCTTACCTCTAAAGTGGCCCAGTCAAACTGTGTTCGCAGTGTGTTTTCCACTGGAATCCCCGAGTTCATCTCGATGAGTTTATCCAGCGCCCGGACGCATTCCTCCGCTCGCTGCTTCACCTGGAGAGGGCGAGGAAACAACCGGCACAAATGAGGAAGTGGAATAAAACAACACTGAACACGTGCCTCGGCAGACAGAGCAGAAAATGGGGATGTGGTATTCACATTAAAAGCTTCATATTGTACCGGTTCCCATTTCTCATCACTTGATGTATGAGTCTCATGCTGTGCAAGGGATTTTAAATCCACTCGCAGCTCTATTTACCTCTAGCCACTATTTCAGCCTTTGCTATAGACTTGGTCTATGACATTTCACTGCATATATGTATGACCGTATGTATATGTATGTGACAAATAATCTCTTGAACTTGAACTTAAAACAATAATAATAATACTCATAATAACTATTTGTTTAGCACCTTTCATACACACCAAGTGATAGAAGGCAATGAAAAAATTGATACAAATAAATAATAAATAAGACAACCACACTGCATGTAATATTAATAAGTAAATGTTATACTAAAATGGAAATTGAGTACAATATATTTTTTTAATTATTTTTCTTGTTTACCTTTACGTTTATGACTACTGACTTGTTACCATTATTATTTCATATTGTTTGATTGTCTTTTTCGTTCCTTATTAATGTAAAGCCCCATAAATTGCATGTTATGTATGAAATTAGCTGTTTAAATAAAGGTTAATATGATTATTACTACATTGATTATATTTTATTAGATTTTTGTGTTTTCTACTCAAATGTACTATTCATTCACTTTAAATTATTAATTCCCAAATATCTGTAAAGCACTTTGAGTTGCAAACTTTGTATAAAAGGTGCTATACAATAATAATAATAATAAAATCAATTTATATTAGTTTAATACTTTTTTTAACCTATTGTTATTGTTAATGAACTGACTGTGGACAATGGCTGATGTCAGTAGTCTATGGATGTCATGGATTGCCCATTATTGTGGAATAATTTAGTG
Source organism: Zeus faber (assembly GCF_960531495.2). Taxonomy (NCBI): domain Eukaryota; kingdom Metazoa; phylum Chordata; class Actinopteri; order Zeiformes; family Zeidae; genus Zeus; species Zeus faber. The sequence continues at coordinate 4,455,476 of NC_137189.1, forward strand.
AAAACTATTTTCTGTCATCGGTGCAACACGTGCGCAGGGGCAAATGACGACGCACACAGGTCTCATGGATCTGACAAACCCACAGACAATCTGAATAAGATTTGCATTTGGGGCAGTTCCAACATGATGTAGTTCGAGTTTCATCGGCGGTTCAGTATTGTGGATGACCAACAATGACTACCTCACAAAGATGGCACCACACACAAATGTATAAATCCTTGCACGCATGAATAAGTTGACGGAGTACACTGTGAGGGTAATAAAAACACTGTTTTTATTTGTTTCATTTGAGATGCGTATTGGAGTTTCCATTCAAACATACATCACTGTTCTACACTTGCCTGTTTTACGAATTATCAGTCTTAAATATAAAACTTTAAATGATTGTTTGTTGTTTTTTTTTTCTTGCAAAAAACCTGCAGGTGTATGGATGAATAATCGTGATCACAATATTGACAAAAATAATCGTGATTATCATTTCAGCCAGTCATACAGCCCTACTTCAGAATGATAACCGCTGTTAGTTGGGGCGGAGGAAACCCACCCACAGCTGCAAACACCACCCGATCATAGAATGACACTGACAGAGATCTAAAGCACACTCGTCCATTGAACTTTAACGAAGGGCTGACTTCCCTGGACCCCGCGTATTGCTGCTTGCAGCTTTATTTATCATTATTATTGTTGTTGTTGTTGTTGTTGTTGTTGTTGTTGTTGTTGTTATCATTATTATTATAGTATTTGAATTTCAATTCAACAGCATATTTTTCTTTCTCAGCTTGACGCATAATTATCTTGGATAGTGACATTTCTGTCCACTCGTGTCCCTCCAGTGTTTGGCCCCGGTGGCATTCTTGTGAGGTTCTCTGGGTGGTTTGTGTGTGTGGCTCTGACCTGTTTGTTCCTGAGTGGGAACTCACTCTCCCCGTGCTGCAGGGCACGGTAGTACATCCACTCCTGCTGCAGGTTCTGCGGCGCCGAGGCTGGAGATCCGTGCGGCGCCATGTCCGCCTTCTCCGACTCGCGCTTCTCACGGTAGAAAAACGTCGCCGAGGCCGACTCATCCCTGTAAACAATAAAAATAAATAAAATCAGCAGGCCTTTATTTTAAAGACTATTATTTTATTATTTCAGAGATAAATTGGAAAACATATTAACAGATGATTTCAAATGGATTTCTACTAAATTTCAGTATTTAATTCATCCCAATTCCTTAGAAACTGATTGCAAAATTCAAAGGACGAAATAGCAGTAATGGTAAATAAGTATAGAAAAAGGTTAAAACCCTTCTATGACATGGTTATGGTGGGCGTAACCAACTCAGTCTATTTACTTCCTTTCTCTCTCTCTCGCTCACAGTTTTGTCGGTCACAACTCCAGATGAACTTTGCCCCTTTGTCTGCGTCGGCCTCTGTGCCACTGCACTGTAAATCAATGTGGGATTCCATGGAATAGATTTTTTTTTGGGAGGCCATATTGGCTGCGTCTGGCGGTCAGGACGGCCCGTCAGACTGTCCATTATGTTTATCTCCATACAGTCCCAGGCCGTCTATACTGAAACAAAAGTGATGAGCTGGTGCGAGCCATTGTCCACAGATAAACACACCGCCGCTTATAGAGGGGGTGGCCGCGCCCGATGGAGATCGACCCTTTGTTGCCGTCTGCTTGGGTCCCGAACAGCCGGGATTTCCTCCGACTGTAATCGCGACTGTGAACCGTCGGGATGGTAATCCAAAAAACCCTCATGTTCCTCAATAATCCAGAATGCAGTATACAGTGTCTACCTTCACTGCTAATCCTGATCAAGAATATTTTACAACAATGGCTGAAATATAGAATTCACTTAATTAGAACCCATCCTGCAACATTAACCACTGTTTATTAAAACAGCATCAAAGCGCAGCACTGGAATTAAAAATAAAAATTCTCTCTCACACACACACACACACACACACACACACACACACACACACACACACACACACACACACACACACACACACACACACACACACACACACACACACACACACACACACACACACACACACACGGTATACTCTAGTTTATAATGGGTTTTGATAAGTGAATTCTATGTTTAAAAATGGCTTTCCGCAATTGCTCTAAAATGTTATATATCAGGATAAGTGGTTAAGGTTTAAACTGTATTTGGGATTAGTAGCCTTAGTATAAGAATATTAAAAAAAAGTAATACCTTCAAGAAATCCTGAAAAAAACACGTGTATTACAGCAGAGGCACCACATATTGTACAGGCAGAATCTGTTAAGTACTGTATACAATCAAACGCAGAATTTGCAAAAAAAGATTAATTCATAGCAACCCTGCTGTGAAGGGTTTATGGTATTAACACATAAATGACAAAATACAGAAGAGGATTTGAGACGCATGAAATAAAAAGCCATGTGACAAAAAAGTTGATGAAATTGATCGGTTGAGTTTTGAGATTCATCTCAGAATTATCAGAATAAAGTCAGAATTCTGAGATCACATTAACTAAAATTCAGATTTTTGTCCCCCTCAGGATTCAAAATTTGGCCTCAATCCTTTTCTGTATAAATGAAAAGTTATTAAAAAAACAACCACCACCATTCACAGTAATGTTGGCTTTTGTCTATTTCATAAACCTTGATTGGTCTAATTATATAACTCCCATCGGCGGTTAGGGTTTTGAATGTATATTCATTAGTAATTTCCCCCTGGGATTATTAAAGTATTTCTGATTCTGATTCTGATATGAATATTCATTTTTTTGTTTTGAATATTTATTTACTTTTGTTATATTTTATTTTGTATATACAGAGCGCTGCTAAGTATGTAAACACGGATATATGTTAGGAATTGTTTTTTGTTTGTAACTGTATTTTTATTACTTTTTATTTTTTATTTATTTTTATTCCCCTTAAGTTTTGTTTAAGTTGTTGTCAATGTTGATATGTTGTTGTGCTCATGAACATATAAAGCAACTATTTAGTAAAGTATCACATGCCTGTGCTCCACTGACGCCACAATGAAGCCCTGCGAGGCCAGTTCTGCACATATGGCCGAATACAAAGTCCTGCAAAAAAAGAAAAACAACAACAACAATTTACTGAACAGTAAACAGTTATTTCCCTGTGACGGTTTATAATGTACAAACCCTCCTGAAGCGTCAGGGTGCGGCACTCACCTAAAGGCTCCCAGGCCATGGGAGAAGATCACCACGGGACATTTCCCGTTCCGCTTGAAAGGAGCGTCTAACAACGCCGGGATCTTGAAGGATCCTTCGGAACCAAAAACCACAAAAAGGTCTACGTGAAGTTGGGCTCAAATGCTCTGGACGTGCTTTGTCCACTGGTGGCGCGATATATTCACCAAAGAGGTAGTTGAAGATGCGTTCGCTGAGGGTTCTGTTGATTTTCATGAAATCCGCCAGGCCATTGAAGTACTCCTTGCTGGGGATCCAGTCTGGCTTCTCTGCCGTGTCCGCCTTCTGACAGGGGTAGTAGAGCCGAAAAAATGTGCCCTGCCGAGGAAGATGAGATGATGATGAAGATGACGACGACGACTTATAGGTCGGATAAAATGTTTCAGCGGGTAAATCATACAATGTGATATCTGGGAATTTGGTTGTTGTGAAATTACTATATAGTTAAATGTCATCTTTTTGGGTGTATTACAAAAAAATAAATTCAGTTTTCCTGACGCCCATACGCTGTTCTAGATGTTATAATCAATGCCTGTTGGTCATAATATCCACATTAATAATGATTTTTTTCCCCACAAATATTTCTCATGAAAACATCAAAAGTCATCCCCAGAATATCGTCAAATTGTCAATATCGAGGTATTTGTCAGAAATATCTTAAATATTCATAATTATAATAATATAATAATAAATATTTAATTTGTATCTCCAATGTGCTGCATATCATTTCAAAGCAAATGTTCATTTTAACTCTTAACTCTTGTTGTTGTGGTTGGAAACGTTCAACCCTGAGAACAGAATTGGCAGAAAATCAAACCTTTTCAAAATGTAAAAGCACTGTCCACTGTTGGGAAATGACCAGCACCACGAAAACCTTTTAGTTTAAGTATTCATCTTTGTGTTTATCCAGTACATTACTATGTACTGGATTTTTTTTTTAATTCCATTGATTTCAAGCCCACAGAGTAGAGTAGCAACATGATCCGTTTGGAATAAATGTCCCAAATGATCGGCCTTACCTGTGCAGTGTGGTCCATCATGAAGTCTGTGCATCCCACGGCGTTGGGGCCTTTGGCCGGTGGGATCCCCAGGTTGTTGCTGCAGCTGTTTCCCATGGCAACAAGAGCAAGTTTGCAGCTCCTTTGATCTGATGGAGAGAGAGAGAGAACTCTTTGGGAATAAGATGGGAGAAGCCCACTGCGGTTTGACTGGGATGACAGCCATCTCATATCGGCTGCATCCTCAATCAAAGCCAGGATTTGAGGGACACATAGAGAAACTGGAACCATAAACTATGAATCCTGTATCGCTACTATCTCCCTCAAGCCATCAAAACCAACTCACACCATTACTTTGAGGCCATTAAAAATAAAAGTGGATAAGCTGTGATGACCTGTGTGAGATAGGCATCACTATACTTTCGACAGGGTCACCCTATGATCAGTGTTAGTGATTCAAAAACATCACTTATTATCGTACACTCTCTAATGACATAATGATGATGTTTCACTATTCATCTTTTTGCTGGGGACCCCCTGGAAACTCTTGAACGGGGCACTGGGGAGGTCCCCGGACCCCACGTTTAGAACCACTGACCTATATTATGTATTCAATTTTTTTTTCTTGAACATTTAGACAGATTAACAGTTGATCCCAGTCTCAAAGTCCATGCCCGTGTTTCTGTGACTAATTCTGCGTTCCACCGGAAACCAGGAATTCCGAGGACAGGTGGGTCAAAAAGCGATCCTCCGCCAAAAACTGATAGCAAAATATTGATAACAACGTCTACCTTGTCACTGAAAGGTTGTCTATGCTGAAAATGACGTGGTTCCGTTCATGAGGGTAATACTATGAAGATTATAGCCTTCCCAGTCCTTTTTACCAGCCGAAACACATTTAAAGGGACAATACAACTCATAAAACGCAGTTTTGCACTTCCAAAACAATAAAATGCAGTTTTTCGAAATTGAATGTTTGCAGCTCCGACCGTGGTACAGGAAGTTGTTTACGCCTCAACATGACTTGGTTTCATTCATGAAGTTTATATTTTATATAAACAGATTGTAACAAATCCAGCGGCCGGAGATCACTTGTTGGCGGACGGTCACTTTTTGGAACGACACCTAATGATGCCCGCGTCCGGGAAAACGTGGACGCCAGCAATAATACGCATTTGCTTGACAATCTCGTCAATTTTCTGCAACCCCTGACCGTCAACAGACAGAGACACTCACAGATGGAGCGAGTACGTGAAGGGGGTTCAGCCCGTACCTGTCCCGGATCGGTTGATTCCTCTTGGCTAACTGTACGAGCCCCCCATTACACAACATGGGACTCACACGCTAAGCTGACCCTATCGCCCTAATAAAAAATCTGCACGAGTTAGAAAGCGAATAAGCCCTGACCCGATATAAGGAAGCCGCGTCACGTTCGCAACGTTACGGGTAAACGTGTTTTCATCGTAGCGGGGGAAAGGTGACGGGGAGCGGCGAGAGATAGCAATGCGGCGTTCAAGTCACATGGGACAAAACTGCTCCCGACACTCGCGGCCTTCGAGTCCCGCGGGACGAACGGAGTCAAGTCAAGTCAAGTCACACGGGGCGGACGGGCCGCTCACGTCACATGCATTTCTCATTCGTCGCGTAACACTGCAGCCTCTGGTAGCAGACGTGCGTGACGTTTGTTGTTTTGTCGTCGATATTCAAAAGGTTTTTTTGAACGTTTGTAAGATCAAGGCCTGCGGGGGGCGCTAGAGCACAGGGACCAGCAGCAGAGACACCGCCGAGGGAGAGCCGCTGGCGTCACACAGCAGTGGGATGCTCTGCTAGGCTAGCACTGCACTGCCCACTAAAACACACTTGTTATTCTGCTCTAGATGTCAAAATGAAACTGGTGAGTGGAAAACTGCGTCATATAGACATTGATAATAACTTTAATTCCGTTTAAGCATCGAGGCGATTTTTTTTTTTACCTTAACAAGCCAGTCTCTTGAATGTATGTTAGCAGTTAGCTAACAATCATAGTAGCAGTTGTGGAAAGTAACCAAGTAAAAGTACTTCATAACCTAACTGAATGATATTTTCCAAGTAGTATATCTCCTATATTGCTTACTAGTATTAAAATTATATTTAAAAACAATATCCTTAAATACAGTCACGTCCATTTAGTTAATAAAAACAGCGTGTTTTAATTTATTTAGAAACGAGCTCTGTTACAGTAGTTCAGGGCACCGGATATGACGAGTATTTTTTCCCCCCAAATATCTCCATATCGATTATTTGCCGATATTTTGGGGGTTGGCTAATGACTATTCATGGTTTCAGAAGGTATAACAGTCTACGAAGTAAAAAAAAAAGTGAATTATATAAGTCTAATACAGCCTTAAAAACAACATTTAACTATATCACGGTATTACGATAACCAAATTCCCGGACGGTACTGAGTCTCATTTCGCGATATTGATATTATAACGACATATCGCCCAGTCCTAGACTACTTGTACATTTGATATTTTTAAGAAAATGTAAGGGCATGCGCTTATATATTTTTACTGAAGTATAAATGTCAATGTGGTACAAAAGTTACAAAAGTCATTCTGTGGCAGCCATGGTATTATTACTTCTTCCACCACAAGGTTTGAAATGTGAACATGTTTGAAATGTGTTTTTTTCGCTGTGTTTTTCCCTCCATGTCTCGCCAGTACTGCCTGTCAGGTCACCCCACGCTGCCTTGCAATGTGCTCAAATTTAAATCCACCACCATCATGCTGGACTGTGGCCTGGACACCACCTCCGTCCTCAACTTTCTGCCCCTGCCTTTGGTGCACAGGCGAGTCCACAGCAGGGAAATACTACGATGCTGTCGCAGATAATACGGCACTTTGACTTGGAAAAAGTCACTTTTCCTGCAATCTCTAACTATATACTAGAACACATAAAAATAAATCTCTAAATGGGTTACAGCCAAATACATATTCTTTCAGCCACTTCCCTCACTTCCAGTTCCAAATTCAGTTTTCAATGTCTACGTCATGATACACCCGGTTATTTTATGTTGCAAGGTGTCATAAATGTGGTCTATTTTTTTTTTAATCACATAATCCTGTAAACTCTATACAAATAATAAACCAAGTTTTGTCGCCTGAAGTGAAAATATATACGGTTTGTAAAACTTACATCATACGGTGTATACAATTCAAAGAGTGGGAGTTAAAACTAGTGAACTTAAGTTAAAAAAATAATAATCATTTGCAAACATAGCAAAAAAATACTTAAATAATTTGTCAAGGTAAATTATTTGGGCAGCAAAAATGTTTATTTAATATAACTCACGTTCATATCCACATTCAACCCAAAGGTAGTTTTCATATGTATATGTACTAGGGACACTACCTTTTATCATGTTTTAAAAATGTATTGGTTTGCCCCAAGCAGAAACATTTTAAATTCTCTATAAATCCTCATTGGGGTCTTAACTATCAAATTTATAGTGAAAGTTATATATTTCAACTGTTTTCTCATCAGCCCAAGACTTTCCAAGTTGCCTGGGTGGGTCTCGAAGGATGGAATGATAAACTTGGAGAAGGTGCGAGAAGCCAAAATGTGGTTCTGTTTGCAGACAGTGTAACAGTAAATATTTATTTGACACTATGTTGCAACGATGCTGTCCCTGTTGATTCTTAATTGTGATGTGTTCAGGAGCTGAAGGAGTGCGCTGGGAGAGTGTTTGTTGACTCACAGCCAGAATTCTGTCTTCCTGAGGTAAGAAGACCCATAATGACTGCATACAGTACATTAAGTTAACTAATGAAATTAAATGAATCAACCATCAGATATGAAAGCGCGCTAAATGTTTCAATCCAACACAGAAAGAGTTGCTGGATCTGTCCACCATCGACGTGATCCTGATCTCCAACTACCACTGTATGATGGCTCTGCCCTACATGACGGAGCATACAGACTTCACTGGAACCGTATACGCCACTGAGCCGACGCTGCAGATCGGACGGTAGGGAGACAAGAAACATCCAAATAATCCCATCAAGACATGGATGCACACACACACACACACACACACACACACACACACACACACACACACACACACACACACACACACACACACACACACACACACACACAGAGTATAGGGCTCATTATCATGACAGTAAAATCCAGGGCATCATTACATCCATTGTAATAAGAAAATAATTCGCTGAGGGACGATCGTGATCTTCCATGGTCTCAGTCGAAGACCCCAAAATCTGAAAATTTGTGTAATATTTGCCCTTTTTTATCAAATTAATTTTGCCTGTTTGATTTATGTCCTTGAATGCAATTTTGTATATATACTTTTATCAGCTTATTCTTACCCAGATTTTAATTAATTTCACTCTTTGAATTATTTTATTATCCTGCTTTGTAAATGAATTTTGCTTGTTTGCTTTAATTGTTACTATCTGATGCATTTTAATGTAAAGCAATTTGAGTTATATGTATATTATGATAACAATAATAATCCTAATAATAATTTATTATTAATAATTTTATTATTATGAATAAAGTCGGATGAGGTTCACTCCTCAAGTCATCTTATTCAAGCTTTAGGTTGTTCCACCTGCAAAGTGCATATATGTAAAGCATATATTTCACACTATTTTGATTTCCTCATCATTGTCATAGGTGCCAGATAACCTGCATGTTTTAGTTGGCCCGAAGCGTTAAACAAAGTTGGATTATTTGACTATCATTACCTTTTATAAAAATGCCTGTTTTCTGTCATCGCTTCCTCAGACTGCTGATGGAGGAACTGGTCAACTTCATGGAGAGAGTTCCCAAAGCCCAGTCTGCCACCTGCTGGAAGAACAAGGAAATTCAAAGGTGGTTCTTAATATATACTGTATATACAGGTACCTCTCATAAAATTAAAATATCATAAAAAAGTTCAATATTTTGTCACTCATTTCAGAAAGTGAAACCTATATATTATATAGATTCATTACATGTAGGGTGAAATATTTCAAGCCTTTATTTCTTGAAATTTTGATGATGGTGGCTAGAGATAATGAAAACCCAAAATTCATTGTCTCAGACAATTAGAATATTGTGGAAAAAGTACAATATTGGAAAGTCATGGTGTTACACCCTCATCAGTTAATTAACTCAAAACGCCTGCAAAGGTTTCCTGAGCCTTGATATGGTCTCTCAGTCGGGGTCAGTAGGCTACCCAATCATGGGGAAGACTGCTGACTTGACAGATGTCCAGAAGACAGTCATTGACCCTCTCCACAAGGAGGGTAAGCCACAAAAGGTCATTGCTAAAGAAGCTGGTTGTTCACAGAGTGCTGTATCCAAGCATATTCATAGAAAGTTGAGTGGAAGGAAAAAGTGTGGTAGGAAAAGGTGCACCAGCAAAAGGGATAACTGCAGCCTTGAGAGGATTGTCAAGCAAAATCCATTCAAGAATTTGGGGGAGCTTCACAAGGAGTGGACTGAGGCTGAAGTCGGCGCATCAAGAGCCACTACGCACAGACGAATCCGAGGCATGGGCTGCAAATGTCGCATTCCTTGTGTCAAGCTTCTCCTGACGTCTCCAACGTCAGAAGGGTCTTACCTGGGCTGTGGAGAAAAAGAACTGGACTGTTGCTCAGTGGTCCAAAGTCCTCTTTTCAGATGAAAGTAAATTTTGCATGTCATTTGGAAATCAAGGTCCCAGAGTGTGGAGGAAAAGTGGAGAAGCATAGAATCCACATTGCTTGAAGTCCAGTGTGAAGTTTCCACAGTTAGTGATGATTTGGGCTGCCGTGTCATCTGCTGGTGTTGGTCCACTGTGTTTTCTGAAGTGTATAGTCAACACAGCCATCTACCAGGAAATTTTAGAGCACTTCATGCTTCCTTCTGCTGACAAGCTTTATGGACGTGCTGATTTCATTTTCCAGCAGGACTTAGCACCTGCCCACACTGCCAAAGGTACCAAAAGCTGGTTCAATGACCATGGTGTTATTGTGCTTGATTGGCCAGCAAACTCGCCTGATCTGAACCCCATAGAGAATCTATGGGGTATTGTCAAGAGGAAGATGAGAGACACCAGACCCAACAATGCAGATGACATGAAGGCTGCTATCAAAGCAACCTGGGCTTCCATTACACCTGAGCAGTGCTCCAGGCTGATCGCCTCCATGCCACGCCGCATTGATGCAGTAATTTATGCAAAAGGAGGCCCAACCAAATATTGAGTGCATAGAAATGAACATACTTTTCAGAAGCCTGAGATTTCTGTTTAAATTATCCTTTTTTTTAATTGATCTTATGTAATATTCTTATTTTCTGAGACACTAAATTTTGGGTTTTCATTATCTATAGCCACAATCATCAAAATTTCAAGAAATGAAGGCTTGAAATATTTCACTCTATGTGTAATCAATCTATAGAATATATGGGTTTCACTTTCTGAAATGAGTGACAAAAAATATTTAACTTTTTCATGATATTCTAATTTTATGACATGTACCTGTTTTTGGGACCGATTGAAAACTGACTTTGTGAAAATAACAAAGTACTTAGTTCCACCGGTGGCTATTCTGAAACTGTAGAGTTTAAAATGGTTGTAAAATGTATTATTATGTGTTTTAAAGGTAGAAATAAATGTGTGTTTTGATATTAGGATGCTACCTGGTCCGCTGAAGGACGCAGTGGAAGTGTGGACGTGGAAGCGATGCTACAGTATGCAAGAAGTCAACTCTGCCCTCAGCAAAGTGCAGCTTGTAGGATACTCACAGAAAGTGGTAAATCATTAATATTCTTTTATACCTTGTTCCCATTGGGAATACACTGACACAAAATTCATATTACGCATTAGAAACATCTTAATGCCTCCTTCAAACAGCGCTCAAAACGCAACTTTTTAAAATTGCTTGTAATGTCTGAAATTCTCCCTTTTCTCCCACTTTCCATTTGACTTGTATTTGTTTGTCATTCTTCCACCATCGTTTTCCTGTTATCTTGCTTTTATGCATTTGTTGTATTTTACTACGTGATTTATTTTTGTTTATGTGATGTCAAGTGTCTTTGAGTACCTTTTTTTAAAAAAATATATATTTTTTACAAATAAAATGTATTGGTAGTAATATTATTTATGATGCTTGATTTAAATTAATATTTTATTTATATTTTATAATTGAATTAGTATTATTTTTATCTTTTAATCCCAGTAGACTGTTCTTGGGTTATCTTTTTAAATATTTGAGACATGAGACATTATCGTTTCTGGCCATCTTTTGATCCCCTTGTGCTCTGTAAGCAAGTGTGTGCTCGTGTTTCTCACTCAAACTGGAACTCAAACTGGAACTCAATCTCCTTGTTCCCCAGGAGCTGTTTGGGGCCGTGCAGGTCTCCCCTCTGAGCTCTGGCTACTCCCTGGGCAGCTCCAACTGGATCATCCAATCACATCACGAGAAAGTCTCCTACGTGTCGGGCTCCTCCCTCCTCACCACACATCCACAGGTAGAGCAACATTTATGTGGAATTATATATTCCCATTGAGACGACATTTCGATTTATTCATTGATTTATTTTATTTATTCATTATTTTGTTTTATTTGTATTTTTTTGGTGCTGCGTATTGTAATGTTTGCAGTTAAGTTGCCACGGTACAATTATTATTATTTTTTTTATAAAAATGTATTTTGTTTACTACTTGACTATGATGTAACCTTAGCTAAAGCTGGATGAAGTCATTTTAGTGTAATTACAAAATATTTTATTTTATCCATTGGCAAACAATTTGTTGAAAATGGCTGAAGCTATTGGTCACACTTAATCTCGCCAACAAGACAATTAAATAGCACTCTATTAAGCAAAATTTGGTCAGTGCTTGTTTTAAACCATACAAAATGACAAATCATTTCAATTTCTTCAATCACATAACTCAACTATAATTTGGCTGAATTAAAACACAACATTTGCAGTTTTGCTCTCGGTTGGCTCTCCACAATATAATCTGGAGGGCAGTCATCTCATACTTGAGTTAATTTTCGGTCACTTCCTCTGGTTTCAGCCGATGGACCAGAGCTCCCTGAAGAACAGTGACGTTCTGATACTGACGGGCCTGACGCAGATGCCGACCGCCAACCCAGACGGCATGCTGGGAGAGTTCTGTAGCAACCTGGGTGGGTGTGTACATCTGTGTGTGACAGCTTCATTAAAATATAGATGGTCCTTTCATCGTTTTGTTGTTGTGATTCCACAGCCATGACGATCCGTGCCGGGGGGAACGTGCTGGTGCCATGCTACTCGTCGGGAGTGATCTACGACCTGCTGGAGTGTCTGTACCAGTTCATCGAGAGCGCCAACCTGGGCACCACGCCCTTCTACTTCATCTCACCCGTCGCCAACAGCTCCCTGGAGTTCTCCCAGATCTTTGCTGAGTGGTGAGATGCTGCTTTTTAATTTTCAGACCTATTCCTTCAAGTAGAATCACTTTGAGACAAAGGAAACGTTAGGTGGGATCGGCAGTTAGATCGATCATTTGGTGTCATTATTTTCATAGTTGATACAGCGACACCAAACTATACTGATGTGTACGGACCAATTGTGTTTGTAAGTAATAGATATCGCCTCTAACAAAAAAATGAAAAGAAAATGATAAGTTCAAAGATTTATAAAGATGACACACTTTTGTTTTACAAAATATAAAGTGGAATAAGTAGAATTCAAGATCCAAGATTCAAGAGGTTATTCGAGGTTAATAAATCACGATGACTGGAACTTGGGCTTAATGTGAGATATTATATATTTATTTAAATATTCTGATTTGCATATACACTACATACACTACATTCCTTTGAAACATATATAAATATATATTTTATTTATTTTGCAAATCATTAAGTGGTTAAAATCTTAACATTTTATAATCTGGAAAACACATCCATTGGACTGTTCCTGTGTTGGTTGCATTTACTTCTATCAGTAGTAACTACATAGATAAGAACACTGCTATTAACCAAGATCATCGGTTGATGAAACTCAATGGAAATTCAATCACTGATTTTAAATCTACGAATGAAACATTCAATTCCCCAGGCTCTGCCACAACAAGCAATCCAAGGTTTACCTTCCAGAGCCTCCGTTTCCCCACGCAGAGGTAAGTGGGCTTGGTGCTTCACTTAGAGGAGGTTTATAGACGTCGGGCCAATGACACGCGGGGGGAAAAAAGCATCACAGTCACAGACACCGCTTAATAAATACCCTAGAAAGAGGAAACTCATGAATGGATCAATATTGTTATCAGAAGAATCCTAGTCCAAAAAAAAGGCCAAGCTGGTCCCGGGGGGACAGTTTAATGTGGAGCTCAGCCACTGCAGCCCTGACTCCATTACCACTCCCTAAATGATTACATTATACTTTTTTTTTTAATTTTATAATAGATGGATAAACACTTCATACATTATTATTGCAGTGTCACAGCAGCTGCAATAATAATGATAAAGTAATGGGATGAGAATATAACAAAGAAAATGGCAATATATTAAGTGCACACAATAAAAACATGGTTATATACACTGAAACTAATGATAAAAATCAAAAATATAACGAAAAAAATGTATATAAAAATGACCTAAAAAATAAACTGGAAAGATTTGGTCATGTACCATAACTAATGAATATAGGAACCTGCAGCTGGAAAACCACCAACCCAGATGACAGGAGAGTTGGTTCACGAAATGTAATTTAACCAGTTCAGCTTCATTTTGATCTGCTTACAACACAGTCAATTAATTATATTATATAATTATAGAACCCAGAATCACGATTGTGGCGCCTCCCCTTGCGGCTGCCTGCGTGAGCACCTTGTGTCGACTACACACATTTTGGTATGTTTTAGTATTTTTACAGCTTATAGAGCTTATTGTGCGTAATCACCAGGTGTCATGACATTTCACTGCATATATGTATGACCGTATGTATATGTATGTGACAAATAATCTCTTGAACTTGAACTTAATGTGGTTATGCGTATGTTGTCCTGCGTGCCCACAGCTGATCCAGACCAACAAGCTGAAGCACTACCCTAGCATCCACGGGGACTTCAGCAGTGAGTTCCGCCAGCCGTGCGTGGTGTTCACCGGGCATCCCTCCCTGCGCTTCGGTGACGTGGTTCACTTCATGGAGCTCTGGGGGAGGTCCAGCCTCAACACCATCATCTTCACCGGTGAGTTTTTGGCCGCACACGCGCAGACATTAATGAGGGCATGGGTGGGTTTACAATTTGCGTATTCAAAGATTCATATTCATTCTCTATGAGGGTAAAGGTTTAGAGATGCTGCAATTCCATTTCCAGTAGTTTATCGGGCATCTTTTGTGAAAATGGTAATATAAAGAAATGATTATTCAATTTAGAATATGTTCAAAATACATCTACGGGGTAGGTGATACACAATAAAAAGGTAGTGAGTGAAAGAGGCACAGCAATTAAATTACAAACTGTGTCTTCTCTTAGTACGAGATGTATTTTTTAATAAAAGTCTTTTGAATTAACCCCTCGCCCCAGAGCCGGACTTCTCCTACCTGGACGCTCTGGCTCCCTACCAGCCACTGGCCATGAAGTGCGTCTACTGTCCCATCGACACTCGGCTCAACTTCCACCAGGTCTCCAAGCTGCTGAAGGAGGTACAGGTAAGGTCTCCTCTGTTCGATGGAACTGTGGAAACCGGACAAAATATGGAGCCACAAAATCACGTTGATGTGGATCGTACCAAGAAAATTAAGCGTTTTGTGACAACGTAAGAATAAGGGTCAGATCTCACAAAATACTTCCTTTGTGGGACTCGTTCTGATATTTTAAGATAGCGTGGAGGGTTTTTAAGCTTCCCACAAGACGAACCATTGTGCCCTCTCTACAGCCCCTCCACGTGGTGTGTCCGGAGCAGTACACGCAGCCCCCGCTGTCCCAGTCCCACCGCTCGGACCTGATGCTGGAGCTGCAGCCTCCGCCCATGGCCTACCGCCGCTGTGCCGTGCTCAGCTTGCCCTTCAGACGCCGCTATGAACGCATCCACCTCCTACCAGAGGTGAAGTGTTTTCACGATATGTTCTCCCGTTGTGGTGTAGAAAGGCCACGAGAACACAATTAAATATCTAGTCGAATGTTTGGCCATTTGACAGTTATTCAACTGTTTAAGTGTTTCAGCACTAACGGGATATCATTGTTGTTGTTTTGGATTTGTTCAACTTTATTTAGTCAGAGATATAGCTCATTGTTTTGGATTTAATTCAATGTCATTTAAGAAATAGAAAAGTGTACACAACTTATTATGTGAATGTAAAATGTGTGTTTTATGCTTCAAGAAATTATGTTTTGGTGTATAAAAAAAATAATATGATAATAAATGAGTGGTATTGAAGTTTTCCTGTTGGATTGTGTTTTTGGCAGCTTGCCAGGAGCCTGGTGCCATCTGAAATCAAACCTGGCATCTCCGTGGCAACGGTGTCTGGAATACTGCAGTCCAAGGATAACAAGCACATGTTACAGGTGTATTTATGTTTTTATAGATATTTTGTGTGATGGATATGTGTTTGTATATATGCAAACAGCAGCTACAAGTGTCTATCATTTTCCAAAATAAATGATTAAATCGTTTTGTTTTTTTTCTGTCAATATCCAACTGAGGTTTTCCTCTTGTGTGTTACCAGTCAGTGCCTAAACCCCCTCCTGCAGCCCCCTCTAAGAAGAGGAAGCGTGTCATGGAGGAGCCTCCGGAGGTGCTGGCTCCTAAACCTCTGCTGAGCGGTGCTGTGCCCCTGGAAGCATTCCTGGCAACATTGCACAAGGTAAGATGCAGGTTCTCAGCAGTTAAAACATCATTATTATATTTTAACAACAAAAAAGCTCAATGTTGTCCAAGACTCCAGTGTATGAAATATTTGATATTTTACTATGGCAACCAAGGCAAAATTATTTTCAGAATGTGTTAATACAAGGCGAAAATAATATCACAGGTTTGTTTTTAACTGGAAGAGCAACAGTCCAAGAACAAGGTCTATTACCGAGAACAGTGGTTTTCAAAGTGTGAGGTGCGACCCCTAGTGGGAAGGAATTGCAGGGGGTGCCAGGAAGTGTAAAGTATTGTGTATTTTTGACTTCACTTTTAAGCATTAATTTGAAATGGCTGTTATTAAATTTGATGAATGTGGGTATTCAAGCTTTCTAAATCTAATAGAAAATTTTGAAGCTGTCTGTGTGGTATTGGTTTGTCCTCCCCATGTTTGCGTGGGTTTTCAATTGGAACCAAAATTTCCTCTAAAAGCTTTTGTCTGTGAGTTAACGTGCAACCCTGGACCTGTCAAAAAGTCAAATCTGGGCCGTGGTTGTCAGCAAACAGCTGATCGTACACCTCTCTTCCCTCCCCGCCCCACAGCACGGCATCACCGAGGTGAAGGTGGAGGAGACAGCGGATGGACACATCCTCCACCTGCAGGCGGAGGACACGCTGATCCAGCTGGAGGAGGACGGGACGCACATTGTCTGCGACAGCAATGAGCCGCTGCGCACCACCCTGCGCGACCTAGTGCTGCGCTTCCTGCAGAAACTCTGACCTCACTTCCTGTCTGTCTCACGCTCGTAGTGGGGTTTCTGGACTGGGGCACAGTGGAGCAGGGTGGTGGTAGGTCTGAGAAGACTGGGAGGAATTGGTGAAATAGACCTTTAACCCAAGTCTGGTTTGCATCCACAGCGTCGTATCCATAAAGCCCAATTGTATTTTATTTAAATAGTATTTTGTATTAAAACTTCATTGAGAGGTTGTGTGAGCATTTTACCTTTTCATTCTAATTCACACACTTTGAAGCTAAATCATCATAAAAGGCGGGAGTTGTGGTTAAAACTTCTGGGGAAGTAGCTCCACAAACTCCCTCGTCTAATAATGAAGCCATATAGCCTCTTCTGTGCTCGAAAAGTGCTGATCACATTGAGTTTTCCCTGGTTTTGTTACGCAAACCGCAACGTAATAAGCATTTTTCATAATCTCTTTTCCGACAGATTTAATTTAATCCTGCATCGGTTGGAAAGACGCTTATAATAGAGGTTAACGAGATTTAACATGTTTTTTTTTTTCATTCCACATGCCCTAAATTCATTGGCTATCCACAAGAGCCACTCCCACTTCTTGTTTTCCAGGAAGTATAGCGATGTCACTCAAGCAAGGTGGAATTTAATTATCAGTTTGAAGATAATTCAGAATGTGCCTTTTGTTGTGGAGCAAACCTGAATTGCCTGTTCTGTGCAAGTTATCATTCAGAGAAACTACCAGTGCCTAATCTATTCCATTCTGGTTAGATTTCATTGAACAAGGTCCTGGTTCTGTGTGTTGAAAAATATTTTATTGATAAATTGTGCGCATGCCACTAAAATACATTCAATATCATTGCAATGTACAATATCTTACAGTGTATAACATAGCTTTGCTTAAATAACTAGAGCAGGCAGAAGGACTGCCCATGTCTGTAATTTTATAGGCTCAGTCCAAAAAACAACTCGACAAACTGACAAATACTACAAATCTGGAACAAAACGGCAAAACCACGATTATTAAACTGCTCCCCTCAACACAAATCCACTTTAAAAAGACTGATCCTCAAACAAAGAAATAGGTGAGTCATGGGAGGAGGGAAGAGCATTGTTGCGTTTCAGAATGTGCGTTCGGTAAAATAAGTTCTTCAGCGGTCAATGGGACAACAGAGAAGAAGACTGAAGCCAGTGTCACGAGTCTGAAATAAAATGTAAAAAATGTGAATTTACATCACCAGGTGGACGATGCTGACCATACAAATAGGACGACGCCCCATGGCTGATCCCTGTCAGCTGTTCTAGTGACAAGGGTTCATGTGTAGCTATGGGTTTAATGTTAATTATTATTATTATTATTATTAATAATAATAATAATAATAATAATTCTGGACTGTGGGAACTCCACCCTTTGGGATTAAAAAAAAAAAAAAAAAAAGGGGCTCCGTGTGACTAAATCCTCTACGAAGGCTCTTTAACGTCGGATCTTTGTCCGAAAGGGTGGGGTTGGGTTTAAGCACTGGCGTGATATCTCATTAGATGGAGACGGCCCGTTTATTTCAGTGTAAAGGGTTTCTACTGCGAGTGCTCAAACCCACAGTTCCCCCTTCAGACCCCGACTCTGCCTCGGGTCGGACGGGGACGTTTCATCCTCGCATCAGCAGGCCAGAGTCGCTTCTCATCTCCGGCCGACTCGACCCTTTTCCTTCTTTTTCTTTTAAGGTAGTGAGCCACATCGACCGTCCGCCCCGCCGCTACTTGGACTCCTTCTGGGCGTCCAGCAGCGTGGACCGGATCCCCAGCTTCCCCAGCTCCTCCACCAGGTCCCCGTTCTGGTGCATCTGCAGCAGGATGTCGCAGCCGCCCACAAACTCCCCATTGAAGTAGACCTGCGGGATGGTGGGCCAGTTGGAGAACACCTTGACCCCTGGGAGAAATAAGTTACAACAGGATGAGACTTTTATGGGATTAAAAGAGTCTCATAAGCATTCACTAACAAATGTCATGTTTGTAACTCGTCAAACACACACTGTGTTTGACAGATACAAATCACTCTGTATTTACTTGAACACTTCAAGTAAATACAGAGTGATTTGTATCTGTATCTCTATTTTTTGTGCCACACAGGGTGCGGTAGAAAAGTCTCAAATGGATTCACACGGATAGTTGGAGATTCACAAATGCATATTCCATTTAAAAATGTGAAGTGTACGTTAATCACTCCGGTTTCCAGCAACATTAAATAGGATATGTCATTAGGATTTAATTTTTTTTTAGGCAGACCTGTTTCTATTTGAAAGCAGCACATGGTTGTTCAAACACATTAACCCCTGAGGTTTTGGAACAAGTTAAATCGGTTCAAGGTCATTCAATCAAAACTATATATAGAGCAACTGTCGGCAAGCAAATGCAATTCATGGTGCTTTACATATAACAGATTAGGAAAAGATAATAGATATGCAATACAAATATATACTAAAGGTAATTAAGGACTAGTCAGCTCCTGTCTATAGACGTTTTCTCTGTAGGAAAATTTTCATTGTTCTAAGAACTTTTGGGGGAACCCTCCCTTTTATGTGTCCACACTGCAGGTACTAGGAACGATCGTAGTTCTTAGAACCGTGTTGTGACTAGCTTTTTTAGCTCCTACTCCAGGGCAGAGACTGACACAAGAGGAAGTGATGTAAGTGCACCGTGTTTGATCAGGGTACAAGTGCTCAGTCCACTGTCCCTCACCGGTTCCTCAGACTGAGGACAGTCCGTCCCCGTCGAGTCGCTTCGTTATGGGCGGGGACCAGCCCACGTACACTCAGCGGTTAAAAAAATAATAATAATAAAATAAAAAACAGTTATAATTAAATTTTTATTGTAGATGTATTTATTTCATTTATGTTATTTTCCGGCTTCATTTAATGATTTAACATGTGAGCCAGTGCCTTACAAAAGTCGGAATAAGGCATGTTAGAATGGCTAGAATGCATAATCTGAGTGGTATTTTCAGCAAAAATAAATAAACAAAATAACAATCAAAAACATGTTTTGGGGACCTCAGAGACCTATATCAACTTGATGAAAAAGGAGCATAAACGGTCCCATTAAAGCCTTCACTGAGACTTATCTTCCTTCTGGAAATCTGATTTTTAAACCAAGACTATTTTAAGCCATGACTAAGAAAGGTCATTCCTGTTAGTCCAGATTAAAAGTGGTATTTAGTCCAAGATAAGGCCTAATAGTGTTACAATTCTTAAATTGAGACAATGGGGCCATCCGAAAAGGTTTAATCAATGGGACAGGAGATTGGCTGTTTATCCGTCAAAAAAACAACCTCTAGGACTGAACCATGGGGAAATGTTAACGCTGAAAAGGTCATTTTGATGCCATCGATACTTCCAACCTAATTCAGTGATAATTGGGGGTGTTTTCATAATTACTTGTGTGGGGTTCGAGAGAAATAGAGTGGTCGCCTTTACAAAACAGATCAGACTGAGTTATTTCTAAATCTACTGAAAGAGTTAAGGAATAAGAATAACCTTTTTCTTGGTTATTGTTAGGTTACCGTTTATTGAAAATGTTTCCTATCTTCTAGTTAATTAAAGGTCAGTATGTGTCATTTATTCTTGCTTTATATTGATTCTAGGCTTATTGACTTTTGTTAATTCTAGGATTACAACTTATTGTCTATCATAAGCTTTATGTAATAGCCTTTTTTTCTCAGGTTTATCTTAATATATTGTAGTTAATCCTTGTGTGTATATTAAGTGTATATTGTCATTTTTTCAGGTTATCCTCAGGTTTACTGCATATTGTCATTTTCTTCTTTATTTGCATTATTATTATTGCCTACTTTAACGTGAACTGCTCTGACACTGAAACTTCGAACAATTAATCTCCCTTACCAGGATTAAATGTGTTCTGCTTCTAACCGGCTGTGTGTGGCTGCTGTTGCATGTTATTGCATGATCAGCCTCAACTCGGGAAAGAAAAAACGAAAACATGCTTAGGTGACGTGAACGCTTCAAACCATTCCCCTGTTCCTAAAACCCAAGCGATCCCACTTGCATCTCAACGTAACCGTGTCCGTTCGCCATCCTGTTTGGATGCGGTATCTGGAGCAGTGCTCCTGTGGCAGTTACTTCCACTTGTTTGGACTTAAGACGAACCGCACCCCTCGGCCCGGCTGCAGAGGGCTGATAAAATGCACCCGTCCGGACTCGGGGGGACTCCAAAATCCATTCATGGGGGATTATCCCTATTTATTATAGACAAGGCTTTACTCGGGGAATGAGCAGCGCAAACATTCAACTTCACATTGTGGTTGTGTTGTGTTTTGATAGTGGGACGAGGTGAAATCTGTGGAAATGGGGAATGAAAGCCAGATGACTAGGCAAAAAAAACGGTTCACTTCTATTACAGCTGTTGAATGGATGTTTGGCCAGTGTGAGGCGCAAAAGTAACTTGTCTATTTTTTATGCAATATATATGGATATCGTTTAGGGTTTTTGATATCGTAATATCGCGATATAGTTACACATTGTATTTAAATGAGAATCACATTAAATAAATACACTTTACTGAACTTCATTAAAAAATAAAACAAACAATATTTTAAGCGAAAATAACCGACGCCCCCATCTGGTCACCGTACCCACAGACAGCAGATAAACAAACAATAATCGACACAACGGTAGAAGTGATCGCGACGTTCAACTTGACTCGACGCAGCCACTGACCGTCTCGGAGGTCCTGGTCGTCCAGGACGTTGTAGGCGGCGTAGGCGTCCACTCCGTGCATTCGGAGGATCTGCACAACCGCGTTGCTGAAGCCGCACATGGGCTGCGCCGGCGTACCCTTCATGAACACTACCACCTTGTCCTTCTTCACCATGTCCTCCACGTCCCGCGGCCGGTCCGCCGAGACGCACAGGTGCCGGGCCGGCGCCCGGCACCTAGCCGGAAGGTAGGCCGACGCCCCGGCCCGCAGACACATCGCAGCGCTGGACCTGATGAGGTTGTTCATGGCGGATCGCTCGGTCCGGACTTCGGTGCTTCTTCACCTTCTCGGGAACGACTTCCTTACCCAGTGCCACTCACAATGTAGTCGACCTATTCCGAAGGACTCTCGCCATTGATTGGATCGCGGCGCGGTGACGTCATTGTGAGCTGGTGTCTCATTGGTGGATGGAGCTGTCGATCATGTTTAGGTTTGGTAAGTGTGACGTATACGTCGAAACTTTTAGTATGTTTTTGGAATTAATTAATTAATTAACTAATTAATTTGTCAAATGAATTACATATATTGTATTTCATATTTAATAATGATATTGTATTTAGGATTAATTGTTTCGTGTTTAATTTAATTCACTAGATAAATACGGGTGAGAACGATTTCCGGCTCTAGTGACTTGTTTTTTTCGTTTTAATTTTTTTATAAGAAGCACATAACACAACATTTTTATTTTTACAAATTTTGTTCGATTTCATAGCATTTTGTTGGAATATTTTGTATGCATTGTGTATGGATTTTCACGTTGTCAATTAATATAGAAAATATAATAACTAAAATATAAAAATGTTAGACAAATAAATATAAAAGCTGAAAATGTCTAAATATCATTTGAATTGTGCCAAGTAAAAATCCGTTTATCTTAAATATCTTCAAAATAAATATCTTAAAACTTCTTCTTCTTCTTCTTCTTCTTCTTCTTCTTCTTCGTCTTCGTCTTCGTCTTCTTCTTCTTCTTCTTTAAATGCTGTAATCGCTAGTTCAAAAAATAAGCACGCTAACGTCAACGATTTCCGGGTCACGCATGCCTTTTATAAATTTCCGGTTCCGGCTGCAGGAGACGGAAGTGAGGCGTTTTGAAACAAAAATGGCGGCGCAGCCTCCGAAGAATGGAGCTGGACGGGGCGGGAAGCCTCCTGGGAAGGATTCCCAACCGCTCATCATCGCCAAAACCCCCGCGGAGGAGCAGCGGCTCAAGCTGGAACGGTTGATGCGGAACCCGGACAAACCCGCCCCCATCCCTGATCGCCCGAAGGACTGGAACCCGCGGGCCCCGCCGGAGTTCGTCCGCGACGTGATGGGCTCCAGCGCCGGGGCCGGGAGCGGGGAGTTCCATGTGTACCGCCACCTCCGGCGCCGGGAGTACCAGAGGCAGGACTTCCTGGACAAGATGTCCGAGAAGCAAAGGAGCGACCTGCAGTACCTTGACAAGGTGGAAGAGAACCAGCGGGCGGCGCAGGAGAGGACGGCGAAGCGCAGGAGGAAGAGGGACAAGCTGAAGCAGAAGAAGCTGAAGGCGAAGAAAGCGAAGGAGGAGGAAGCCGGGAAGGAGGGGAAGAGCTCCTCCGGCAGCAGCAGCAGCAGCGACGACGACGAGAGGGAAGCTGATGATGATGCCGAGGCCCCCAGCTTCATTATGGGAAAGAAGTGACCAAGGCACCGGCCTGTTCCTGTATTCTACCCTGCAAAGGGAAAACGCGAACCCGCATTGGGTCAATTAAGCAACAATAGTGGAATTGGAGTTCCTATTTCCAAAGACTTTGCAGCATTACCTTGTTTAATAGGCAGGGAAACCAGGACTGTATGGTGGATTAGCTGGGGAAATCCCGACCTCTTTCCAATGCTGGTTCCTTTATGTTTTTTTTTTTTTTTTATAGATCATGTTTTGCTTCAGCCGACATCCAGCACTGCCATAACATTGGGCGGCTTTTATAATCTGTTTATCATTGAGGAGTGAGACTTTCCTGAATTTGAGCCTTGCAACCCACTCACTCTATAAGATGAGGGTCAGTGGGTTGTGCCTAAACATCAACCGCTCAATACCGTTTTATATATTTAAAATTTATGATGTACATCTTTTAATAAACATACAACAATGTCAATGAAAGATGTCTGCTTCAGTTATTCCTTTCTATGACTAAATCCCCATCTTGTTGGTATTTTAATGTTTGTTATTATAAATGGCGATAATGTGATACTTGCTTCAATTGTACCTCTCTCTGTCCCATTATACCTCTGGTGTTTACCTGTATTGCAACGTTGTGTAGCTGCCCCGTGCTCATCAAACTGCACGTATGGCCCAACAAGGTTGCAGAGAGAAACTCAAAGAATAAAAAGGCGTGACTCCCCGAGGCTCGGGAGTATCACGTGCGATGTTCCTTGGACATGTCCGGTTTCAGAGTAACCTGCTTTCCACGGCGGTGTTGGCCTGGCCTCCCGTAGCCATCACCTTTCTTGAAGCAGGGAGAGTGAATCAGCCTCACACGGTGTGAATTGGGGAGAGCTGTTCCCATCAAACACTTAGAACTGGCACATTGCTGCTGAATTCTATTTTTTAGATTTGTTTTGAAAATCACTTAAACAGCAATCGTATTGATATGAGGTGACTGTTATCGGCTGAGAGTCCATGAAATGCAGGGAACTCGCTTGTAAACATAGAAGCATATTGGCCAACTCGGAACATCTTTTATAACCCATATATAATTTTTGCAATCTCATGACAAATGTGGAATAAAGTTATTCTGTTTTTCAGGAAGCTGTGTTGACATGGTAATGAGTAATAGATAGGTAAGGTGGGGTCACTGTTCTGTTGGACAGAGATGGTTTTCAGTCACACAGGATGTTGATCAGATATTAATCTACCTAATTTAAACTTTGTGATATTAGTTTTATCATCTTTTACTGCTGCATTATAGAAATTCAATTAAGATCCTCACCATATCATGAAATGAATTTATTCTTATTTAATTGTGATAAATGAATAATGCCAAGAACATAGAACAAATGATTTCTCAAGAGTTCTGTAGTGTTTGATTTAGCTTTACTTGAGAAAGGAGAGATTTGGACTAATCTCACACTTTACCGTATACTTCAATGTAATGAACTACAATTGTGCTTCAATGTAGTATTTAGAATAAATATAACATATATAATCCATCAACATTGTGTATAAACCCCTTAATTGTGGTCACAATAACTTTTTACACTCCAGATCAGGACATTCTGGTAATACTTTGAATGGAATCAATATCTATATTCTTTTACTTTCCCACCAAACTGCAGGACCGTTGCAGTGCAGCAGGGGGCAGCTTTCGATATCCTTTGGAATATCTTTCATTTTCCCTCGCACATCCACCTCTGAAGGTGACAGCCTTCATTGAAGTTTAGCAGCTGTGTTTTGCATTCAGGTTTCAAAGCAGTGCTGAGTGGAGAATACCAGTTCAACTCAAAAGGTTTAAGGCTTAAATGTGTTTTCTTTCATCTAAATGCAAATAAAAAGCCTGCATGTAGGGCCGGGCTGTAAGTGTCAGGGTGAGGAATGGAAAGGTGAATGTGTGACCTTGTGTAAATGCTCTGTCTACACTTTAAATCAGTCCACCATGTTGGATCACAAGGAAGTCACAAAATCACCACGGCCACCAACATGTTTTCAATTTACTTGCCGGGTCCGTGATTCGTTCTCTCTAAGGAATGTGAGTGTGGCACAGGTATGATGTTGGCTTCCAACATGCAAATACAATTTCGATTAAAATGTGTATTACTTTATAAAAATAAGGAAATGGTGAAAATATGATAATATGGCTCCCGAGCCTCTGAACTTGTGAGAACTCAAAATGAGAGGGATTTAGTGTTTGACGGCTTTTATTTTTTCTTTTCGTGACCCGAGCATAGGAACAGGATGGAGAACAAGTTTCAGCTCTGAGAACCATGTTGTTTTCTAATGTTCTCAGTGTATTCCCAGTTTTTCTCTCAATCTTTAAGATCAATTCCTGCTTCCAACTCTTTACTGGCTCAGTATCATCAAGCCCCAGCTGTCACTGCTCTCTCTTCCTGTTCCTCCTATGGGGATC
The DNA here is from genome assembly GCF_960531495.2 of Zeus faber. Classification (NCBI taxonomy): domain Eukaryota; kingdom Metazoa; phylum Chordata; class Actinopteri; order Zeiformes; family Zeidae; genus Zeus; species Zeus faber. The sequence goes on from NC_137189.1 coordinate 4,481,097, forward strand.
AATGTGTTATTTTCAATATATTGTCTGGTGTCTTCACAAATTCTCAAGACGTAAGGGAGCTGCACAGATTTGTAGCAAACAATGGAAAGATTTGCCACCACTTGAGTTTTGGGCTGATGCCGTACTTTACATTACCCTACAGCTGAATGCAATGATGACCCTCAGGTCGCATCTGGAATTCATATGCAAATATTGTGATGTGCGATGATTTCATGATCAAGATAACACGTTGTTCAGTATTTCCCCACCCTACCCGTTGACTCATTTATCTAAGTAAACAAAACCATACAGTCCTTTTTAAGGGCAAAATATCACATGTTCTGGCAATTATCACTATTGTAGAAACAAAACTTTATTTTCGCGTACTTTTTGGAGGTGATGGAAACAGCATCAACCTGCAAGAGAAGTTCAGGAATGTCGCATCTAGTCTGGACTGGAAAAAGCCAGTCAGCCAGAGAGACCAGTGCAACCTGCAGGCTATTGCTGCAATAAATATTAATTTCATCAGTCCATTGTGCTTTAATCTGCAGAATTAGTACACACCGCACTGCATACACACTGTGCACCCACTGTATTCGTTTTGGATTAAACCACAGCCCCTAAGTCTGCAGTACATGTTTAGTGGGGTGTGGGTGGGTGGGTGGGGCTCCACAGGTGATAAAAAACAATGGAAGGAGCCTCAGCGTGTTCAGGCAAGAGTCGCATTGCACTCTGACATTTCTTCATTTCATTCTGGGTAATAAACCTGGCAGGAGCTTGAACAACTTACAGCGGTACGGTACAGGCATTCTCAAATCTGTGGAGAACGGATCCTGAATAGTTGGATCCCGGGGTTCCACAGGGTTTAAGGTTCTGCAGGGTGTCCCAGGGTTTTCCAGGGATCCAATGGCGTTACAGGGAGAAGAGTGTCCAGATGTTCCAGGTGAATCGGTGGAGACCAGTGGTAACGAGACTCGGCGCCCTCAAGGTACATAGATGCCAATACTCAACATTAAGAATTTGTATGCGGGTGTGAGGTCATGAGGTACTTTGACTGTCTTCACTGTCTGGAAAGAAACATTCAAGTGCAATAATTTTGCCAGGAAGAGGAATGATGCCTCATCTACAAACTTTATTCCCATTTCAAATGATCTTTCCTGCTCCCACTTTTCAGTCAGTGGTAATAATATGTTGTGGTCTTGAGACCACAGACCTTGATCTTTGCTTTTTACAAATTTAACAAAAAATGTAAAACCAAAAGATAAGGCTTTATCCACCCACTCCTAGCGTAGGGTTTACCAGCTTCATTTTCTTTATGGACAATTTTCTCTGCCACCACAACATTCCCTGACAGAGTTGTGTTGTTACCTGCTCATGATAACCAGATGGGTGTGTCTCACTGTATTAGATTTTGAAAAGCTGCCATTGATACAAAATTATTTATGTCAATTCCGGTCGTGTCCTGTTTCCTGCAGGGGAGAGGACGACCGTGCAGAAAAGAACCTTCACCAGATGGATGAATCACTACCTTCAGAGAGTAAGGACGCTTCACGACCACACAGAATATTTTGTTTGTGCCTCACTACTCGGGTTATACTATGAAACTATACATTTCTGCTTGTTTCTGTGGTTGATTCCAGTGCAATCCTCCTGTTGTGCTGAACGACCTGTTCGCAGACGTCCAGGACGGCAGAGCACTGATGGTTCTGCTGGAGGAACTGTCCGGCTGCAAACTGGTTAGAATCCAACGAGAAATATACCCCCTCCCTGAAAGAATGTTGCAACATTTCCTGTTTCTATGGAAATTCGGATGCCACCGCCCAGATGTATCCTCAGGTAAGAATAGGCTGGCTGGTCCGAGAGCCAGTGGTTGAAACCAGAGGTGGAAAGTCCGGGTCCAGAATGTACAAAAACCACTCCGGGGTTTTGAGTCAACCATTATCTAATCATCACCCACCCAGAGGTCCAACTGCTGGATCAGTGCATGGTTGGAGCAAAAACATGGAAACTGGATTTTTTCTTTCTTAACATGGAATTGTCCACCAACTGAACAGCGAGATCTTGGTTTTCTATTCTCCTGCCGACAAAGAAATGTTTATTTCGGGGGGGGACCCTAAATTTCCTAATGAGTGGATGCTGTGTGGCCTTGTGATGGACCGGCATCCCTCAAGCTGGAAAGTTTCACCACTTCCCCACCCACACACTGTGACCAGCAATAAGCAGGTCAAAATAGATTGGGAAGTGTAATTTAATGTTCACCTTGGAGGAAAATTTCATCCAGAGCAATGAAACCAACTCCTTATTTCGACATATTTCTGTCTGTGATTCGATGTGAATTCTATTCTGTTGAATTGTTGCTTTCCTCTCTCAGCGTGGCTATGCAGCCATCTTGTGTCGTCAAGGTGATTTGTCGTTGCAGGTTTATCGCTTCCGACCTTCCACCCACCGCATCTTCAGGCTGAACAACATCGCCAAAGCGCTGGCGTTCCTGGACGACCGGCATGTGAGGGCGCAGTAGCGCTTTGCCGTACTGTTTTTCCTCATTCGAATTGTTGACGCAACAAGCCGACCTGGTGGTTTACTACTTTGTGGTCTCCGCCTGCACAGGTGAAGCTGCTCGGCATCGATGCCTCCAGCATCATGGACGGCGTCGCTCCTGTGGTCCTCAACCTCGTATGGAATATGATCCTGTTTTTCCAGGTTGGGTTTTCAGCTCATTCTCTACACACTTTGATGTCATTCTCAACTTGTAGTCATCCCTTGTAGGAGTTGTTCATTCTTCTTCGATTTCATCAACTCATAGGATGAAATCGAAAAATTATTTATTTTGCAACTTAGAATCCACGGAGAGCATTATTTTTTAAAACAACAACAAAGCCCTACATTTTGGAAAGTTCTCATACAGATAAAAATGACTTTTAATAACGCGACTCTTTCCGTTACTATCTATACGGTTGTTGATTTGGAAGATACTGTGTTCTCGTTATTATTATTTTTATTTAATGGACAAGCAACATGAAACCAAGGCACCATCACCAGACCAAATTTTCAAGGGGCGATAGTAACGGGTGCAGACCAAAATGTCCCTGGACACAATTGGATGGAACTACAACCAATCAGAGCATTGGATAGACCTACAACCAATCAGAGCAATGAAACATGTGACGTAGCGCTGAGCGAGTGAGTTGCTAAATTCAACTTTTACCAAATCCTGTTGGGAGTAACATATCTTTCTTATCAACAAAAGCTTTTTAGAGAAAATATACCATCCAATCCACGATAGCGGATTCAATCGACTGTTCTACATCAGTGGCAGCCATCTTGGAAAGGTGCATCAGCAGCTCTCCTCTGCATCGTCATCATATCGAACCCGCCCCATATTAGATAAACAGTAGTGGTTGGCCCAACCCTGGCAAGTTCAGGTGGAAATCTGTTAGAATGGGAGGGTGGCCAGATGGATTCTGCAGAGCAAATGAAACAGGAGCTGCAGATTCGTCTGGTTCGAAGGCTACATGAGCCTGGTATCTGAACTAGGATCTGAAACCTACACCTGTATCGACGCATCCCCTAAATACTTCAAAAAACACCAAATTAGCAAACAAATACACTCATATATACAGTGTCAGCATTGCAGATTCAAACACACACACACACACACACACACACACACACACACACACACACACACACACACACACACACACACACACACACACACACACACACACACACACACACACACACAAATTGCTCCCTTACCTCATGTCATTTCCTCCTCCAGATAAAGGAGGTGACGGGCGGCCTCCACAAGCGTTTGTCCTCCAGCCTCTCCTCTTTGTCCAGCAGCAGTTGTCCCTCCTCTGGCAACCTTTCACCCCCGTCTGGGGACATCAGTGGCTACTCCAGCTACACGCTGCCCACAAAGGGCAGGAGGGCAGCCGGGGCAGCAAAGTTCCATGGGAAACCTATAAAAGTGCTCCTGCAATGGGCCCAGAATAGCACATCCAAGTAAGTTGGAAGTAGGAGAAATATAACACTGAGTTTGTAGTGTCATTTTTACACCAAATTTACAATGTATATGCAGGTTATTTAGACGCGGGTAAACCCGCTAAAAATAGGTGATTGACTCCTTTCCCATTGACGGTAGACAAGTATGCCTTTCTTTTTTTTTCTGTTGTCTTTTGACATCACAAACACAACTTGGGGTAGTGCTGGAGTGTCTCGGAGCCCGGCGGGGAGCGTGGGGGGTCGCCACTCCGTGCATGCCCGGTCCCCACACTGTAGACATTTCATGGACCATGTAACCTTTCCCACTAAAGACAAAACCCAGAAGTTAGCGGGTGTTGGTGGGGTTTTTGTGCAGTGGAAAAGAGGTAGAGGTATCTTCGAGTCATCTTCGAGTGGCTGATAAAAAATATAACATGACAGACACTGCTGTTCCAAGGAAGCAGTCCAAAACCCTACAGGACTTTAGTGAGAGGCATTCTTGCTTAGATTTTCTTTCAATACTGAATTGTGTCTTATTTCAATGTTACAGTGTTTGTTACCATTCAATATAAACAGTGTTCAAGTCCCATGAACTTATAAGCATTTCATTATTTAGAAAATTATAGACAGTTTTACTTTGGTTGCTAATTTCACATAAAAGATGATATATAAATTTGTTTTAGATAGAAAACAGAAACCAAAAGGACACAGCATCTTGGGAAAGGCAGAACAAAACAAAATAATAATGATTAAGAAAATGTTGTAAAAAAAAAAAATTATAATAATAATAATAATAGATAGAAGAAGATAAATTAAAATAAATAAATAAAGCCATCCAAAAAAGCAAAAGGATAAACTATCTGTGTGCACAGTCCTATACTTAAAGATGTATACCAGAACTTTTGCCCCATTTTTTATATACTAGATAACCATTTTCGATTTGGAATACATAGCCAGTTACCATGAAACTACCTACAACATTTTTCTCTCTGTCCAGTTGAAGATATAACCAAAGTGGAGGAGGAAAGTTGAACCTTCATTTGAAAGACAATGAAATGTTTGCGGAAACTTGCGCGCTGCATTGACAAATGGCGGCTGTAGTAGAGAAATATTTGACCAGTGAAGCCAAGCAACGACAGATAAGGCTCGTTCCTTTGTTGGCAGCATCTCAAAGAGAGAAAAGTGATACAGTGTGGTTTTGTTTTTTCAGGGGAATGGAGTTAACGAGTTAACACAGTCAGAAACAATTCCCAAATGCTGCACAGTATCCTTTCAATCAGAGCTGCGGGTTCACCTTGATGTTCTTTGTTTGTTTGTTCTGGCTATCCACCATGCTGTCCTTTGTGTTGCTGTAGGTTTGGGGTGGAGGTGCATGACTTTGGGAGGAGCTGGAGGAACGGATTGGCCTTCTTGGCCTTGATTAAGTCCATAGACCCAGCGCTGGTGGATCTGAGGGACGGCTTGTCCAGACAACCGAGAGAGAACCTTCAGGAGGCCTTCAGAATCGCCCGCAGCAACCTGGGCATTCCAGCTCTACTGGAGCCTGAAGGTAAAGGAAACATTTCAAAGGGCTCACCATTGATCTGTTCAGAATCACAAACAAACAATGCAATCTCTCAGATGGAAATCGATTTTTCTTCTGCCAGATCATTTCTTTGTTTGAGCATACTGTAGTGTACTGTATAACCTGGTTCCTGGGGAAGTAGCACACTTTCAATAGTGAGTCAGAGGGAGTCGTGACCTGCTTTGTACTGATACCTGCCGCTTAATCCTGCAATCTTCTGACCAGCAAGGAAGCTACAATAAGTCATTTGTTTGATGTAAAACACACAGCGTGGACATGATGCTACGCCAAAGAACCATCAGGTGCTGTCTTTGCTGTCAAGTGTTGCCAATGGGCGCCATGGTGTCAACATGGTTTGGAAAGGACAGCCTTTCTAAACCATGTTGTCAAAAAACTGGCCCGAGATTCCCTCTAGGATCTAGAGGTAATCTCTAGAGTCTTCTCAATGATACCCTCCCTGATATCGGTTCTGAGATGTTCTATTCCTCGATACCTAACTGACAAATGAGGTAGAGTGACAGGCGGGGTAGCATTGTGAAAGACGAGAACCTTAATAAGGCAAGATATTCTGATGTTATATTTTCTAATAACATAGTATTATATTACGCTTGCAAGGAAAACCCTCTTTTCTCTTAGCTCCCTAAATGCAGAGCGAGGTCAGCTACTAAAGAGAACCCCTGGAGCTGGGAGAGCTGGGTTCATTATCTTGGATGAGAACACCTGAGTAGGACGGATGCTTTTTAACACAGGGGATGAACCCGGCTGCTTTGATTAACTTAACCCTCGCTCGCTTCCCCGCTGCCATCTTAAATCTTAATGTTTCTCTCTGCAGACGTAGCCTGCTCCTCACCAGATGAGCGCTCCATCATTACCTACGTGTCCATGTTTTTGGAACACCATTCAGATGCAGATGAGGTGACTGAGCTTGCATATGTGAATGTGCAATTGGGTTCTTTCTGAACCTCTCACTGACAAAATTAATTTCTATCATGATATTCCTGAATCCGGAATAAAAAATATAAATCCTGGCTCTGAATTGCAGGACTTTGTAACGGACGTAGAAATGAGAGTGTCATTCCCAGACATCCCAAATTTTGCATCCTCTGAAACGGTGAGTGTCGGCAACACCTTGGTCCATCACCCAGAAGCCCAAGCTTTTCTCCAAGGACAGGACGGGACCAAGGAGCAGATGTTGTGGAGGCGATGGGCCAGAAGATCCTCAGGGGAACTCCCCAAGCATCGTCAACTGAGCAGCACGGTCAGCTGGTCAAGCAGCAAAA